>NC_043001.1:133192922-133215422 GCF_006345805.1 Octopus sinensis | reverse complement strand
ACCTGTGCGTGTAAGTCATTGTTGCAAGGAGACAAGGTAAGAATCTATTAACTTCAGACACAGCAGAATGGTAGCTAGAAACAGCTCTGTCAATTGACCAATGAAATTCGTCATCAGCAACAGGTGAGTGCAAAAAGTGTGTTCAACCCTTTAGCATTCAGATTATTCTGTTAAATGAAATGCTTATTTACTCTTTTACTCTTTTACTCGTTTCAGCCAATTGACTGCGGCCATGCTGGAGCACCGCCTTTAGTCGATCAAATCGACCCCGGGACATATTCTTTGTAAGCCCAGTACTTATTCTATCGGTCTCTTTTTGCCGAACCGCTAAGTGACGGGGACGTAAACACAACAGCATCGGTTGTCAAGCAATGCTAAGGGAACAAACACAGACACACAAATACATATATATATATACATATATACGACAGGCTTCTTTCAGTTTCTGCCTACCAAATCCACTCACAAGGCATTGGTCGGCCTGGGGCTATAGCAGAAGACACTTGCCCAAGATGCCACGCAGTGGGACTGAACCCGGAACCATGTGGTTTGTTAGCAAGCTACTTACCACACAGCCACTCCTGCGCCTTTATTCATAATCATTGAAATATCTTGTAGCTTCAAGATTCTGATGACAGGACAATTTATTTTTAGAATGACATTGTTGGATAGGTGTGAGGGGCCAGATTTGGCCAGTCTCAACATAAAGCAGACTGAATGTTTTGGGTGGATAAAGCCAGTTTAAATGCTAAAGGGTTAAGTTTATTAAAGGGGGAAGAATGTAGGTATTGGGAATGTGAGAGCATATATATATATATATATATATAGGCATAGGAGTGGCTGTGCGGTAAGTAGCTTGCTTACGAACCACATGGTTCTGGGTTCAGTCCCACTGCGTGGCACCTTGGGCAAGTGTCTTCTACTATAGCCTCGGGCCGACCAAAGCCTTGTGAGTGGATTTGGTAGACGGAAACTGAAAGAAGCCCATCGTATCATCATCATCATCATCATCATCATCATTTAGCATCCGTTTTCCATGCTAGCATGGGTTGGACGGCTCAACTGGGGTCTGTGAAGCCAGAAGGCTTCATCAGGCCCAGTCAGATCTGGCAGTGTTTCTACGGCTGGATGCCCTTCCTAACGCCAACCACTCCGTGAGTGTAGTATATATGTATATATATATGTATGTGTGTGTGTATATGTTTGTGTGTCTGTGTTTGTCCCCCGCAACATCGCTTGACAACCGATGCTGGCGTGTTTACGTCCCCGTAACTTAGCGGTTCGGCAAAAGAGACCGATAGAATAAGTAATAGGCCTACAAAGAATACGTCCTGGGGTCGATTTGCTCGACTAAAGGCGGTGCTCCAGCATGGCCGCAGTCAAATGACTGAAACAAATAAAAGAGTAAAAGAGTATATAATGTTACACCTTTGATGTTCGAGGTGACTTGGAAACAAATGTAGTACAGATTTGCTTTCTCCATCCCCAACACCCTTTAACTTATGATTACGTAATTAGCAATCTTCATTACTAGACTGTGAGTTGTATAGTAGCTGTCGTTTTTTTGAAATCTCCATCTAAGTCAGCATGGGATGAAGTGTATAATACATATTGATTAATAAGCTTGTTTGATAAGTATCATTCACTTTATGTCAGCTACACAAGCCGTACACATGCTTGATGCTTACTAGGTACCTGTACCAAGATCTTTTTGGACCACACTACTCGACTTCCACCACCACCACCACCACCACTACTACTACTACTACTACTACTACTATATATATATATGAACAAAGGCGGCGAGCTGGCAGAAACGTTAGCTCGCCGGGCGAAATGCTTAGCGGTATTTTGTCTGCCACTACGTTCTGAGTTCAAATTCCACCGAGGTCGGCTTTGCCTTTCATCCTTTCGGGGTCGATAAATAAAGTACCAGTTACGCACTGGGGTCGATGTAATCGACTTAATACCTATGTCTGTCCTTGTTTGTCCCCTCTGTCTTTAGCCCCTTGTGGGTAGTAAAGAAATAGGTATATATGAAACACCCACTTTTCCATGCATGCATTGATATTACATATTTAAACTTATCCCTGCATACATACAAACATATTTTGTGACTTGTTTGGCGAAAGGTCTCCACATTTGGTAAGGGGAGATGAAGGGACACAGAACAACTCAATGTGTATACTCAGACAGGAGATATGGGTTTTCTTCAGGTTGGATTAGCTATGGGTGTAAGCCATTGTTGCAAGGAGAAAAGTGAAGAGTCAACTCACTTCAGCCACTAGAAATACCCGTCCTGCTGCCCCATGAACAATGTTTTGTTATGCACATCATATTCAGGTGTTTAGTAACTACAAATGTATCCTGGTCCGTTTATGTAAGTGCCTGCAGCATGAAACTTAAGGTAAGGTTGCATAACCATTGCTATAGCTTTCAGTCAGTAGTTAAAGTTATTTGCACCTCTGTGGATTCTGCTAAAGGCAACCAAGTACCAGATGGCAGACTTAAACCATGCTGGACTACTGACCATTTGGTCATCATGTGGTACCTCTGAGCTAAGCACCTAACTCTAACTTTCCTGAATTACTTTGATGAACATAAAGGCAGGCTTTGAGCCCAATTCGTAGTTGAGTGGATAGCGGCAAGAGGGTTAGTCAGACAATCTGTAGTCAGTGCAGGAAGGACATCTATATGACATATGGTCAGTGTTGGGAGGAGCAGCCATACCAATGGAAAAACATCCCTACCATTTGTGGTCAGTAATGGTAAAGATAGTCATAATATAAAGAGACAGTGATGGAAGTGACAGCCACACTATCTCACAATCACATGTGAAATTGATATAGAATAGTAGTGTGTGCAGATATATACAAACACACCAGGATACAGACCTGCACAAAGTGCACACACACACATTTACATATATATTCACATAGACATGGTCACACACATGTATAAATGTGTACTGCACATGTACATGTAGATACAAATATGAAGAGGTGTCCACACACATACACATGTGTACCACCCAGAAATAAACATGTACTCCTCATAAACACACACACAAATGAAGAGACATATCCACACATACACAGACACAGGTACATGTCCATACCTACTCCAATGCCATGTGGACACATTCATACACACACATGTACACACACACACACACACGCACACACACACACACACACACACACACACATGTAGACATGTCTACACATTAAGATAGAAAGAGATTCTGTTTCAAAAGCAAGTTACACAAGAATTACCATGTCAAGAAACAAATGGAAAAATAATTCTTACCTTTTCATAATTGGCGACTTCATCCATATTTTGATAATCTGCCATTTTTGGGAAGACTTTATAGCTGTTATCTGGAGGTGGAAATCCAAAAGTTTGCATACCATCAGCATGATGGTAACGAGTTGAAGCTGGTGGAGAAAGCAGCTTCAAGTTGATGTCAACACTTATGCGTTGACCATCGTCTGTGAGAAAGTCCTTAGAAATCGGATCCAAATCAATGACTTTAGTCTGGTACAATGGAGCATTACCCCCATAAATATCCCTCGGTGATTGTGCAGCTGGGGGAGGAATTGGCTTCAATGGTTGTAAATGGTAAGGTTTAGTAGTCTGATAGTTGACTTTACTATCACTAGGAAATTTTTGAAGCTTCCCAACTGGTGGTAACTTGCGCTCTAGTTCATGGACAAGTTGTGTGGAGCGCTTTCTCCACAGATCCTCAGCAGAAGCTGGTTTTTTCTGAAGTAAAGGCCTTGTTATTTCTTGATGACTTAGTGCAGGTTCGCTTCTTCCTGAACTGCTGTTTCGATGAAAACTTTCTGGTTTAGAGCTATATTTTCTTTGAGAATGTAAGTCTTTGTAAGATTGGTTCTTAATAGGTTTATCATAATTGAATTTATTGAATTCCACATAGTTCATTGAGGGCTTTGAGGGACCATTTGGTTTTCTAACCAAAGGTAAATAGTCTATGTTCTCTTTACCTGAATATGTTCTATGTTTTGTGCTTTTATTATTTGAATTTAGTTGCCAGTAGTTATTACTTGTTTCCAAACTGGGTCTGGGTGATTGTTGATGATGCATTCCTACACTGTTTTCATCATACCCATCAGCTATCTTTTTAAACTCATTGAATAGTTGTTCCTCAGACCATTTCTGAACACTAATCTCATGGTCCCCTTTTATGGGTCCCAAAACTCTATTTTCTTTCTGAGGACTCTTCAAGTAGAATTGATCCAAACGATCATCAAATTTACTTTGAGAAGTTTTGATTTCATTATTACCTTCTTCTTCTTCTTCTTTATATTGGCCATTTGCTTCAAGAGAATCATAAAGATCTTCATAACTACCATTTCTATTTTCAGACCTATCATCACATTCATCGTCGTTGGTATCTTTCATTGGGAGGTTTTGGAAGGAAAATCTGGCGTCAACATTTTCATTGTGAGAAATTCGTTGTTGTAGTTCTCTCTGATAAACTTGTTCCTGAACCAGTTCTACCATTTCTTCTCTATGAATATTGTACATATTAGGAATCTTTTCTAAACCACGTTGGACTGTTGCCATATTTTTATTGGAACTCTTTCTTGAATATAAAGATTTTGAATTTTCAGATCTATCAGAATGGGTTTCTAACAAGTTCCCTTCTAGTTTTCTTTCATAATCACCAGAGCTTAAATCAGGTTTTCTTTGAGAGTGAGTTATAGAGTCATCCAAAGTTCTATGAGTGTCTTGATCATCATTTAACTGACTGCAAACACTTCGGATATCATCATCATCATCGTCGTCATCATCGTCATCATTGTCATCATTATTATTACCTAAAAATTTGTTAGAGTCTGATAAATTTAATCTGAAGCTTTCTGGTTCGGCCATAACTATGCATCTTCGTAGCTGAAAGGTTCCATGGGTCAAGTACCCAGCTGTCTCTGAAGAAGTCAATAAGGAAAGAAAAACATTTCAGACAAAGATAAAAGAATAAAAACAAGTACATTTTTGTCAAAATTTTGAAAAACATGACAGAAGATCTACATCTATTGTAAAATTAATTAAAGATCAAAATATTTTATTTGTAGTTCATTGAATGTAGATAAACAATTTACCATTACGGACATCGCATCATCTAATGAAAACACTTTATTCAAATTTCTACCTAATACATATCTTAGAAATAGTTACCTGGTAACTTTTGAGTAAAATATCAGCTAAAATAAAACTCATAAAAGTTCATATTTTTACATTTTTTTGATAGAATAAAAATTCAGCAATTTTTATCATTTTATCCTCATTACTAGCATCAGTTATTTTCTGGTGGGTTGATGTGGAATACTCTGTTCGAGTTAAAAAATTGCTTATCAGCATATAGATTTTGTACAACCTCTTCACATATATAGAATCAGAATCCATTACTACAAATACCATTCTCTATGTTGCTAGAATTAGTTTTCTTTTCATGGTGAAGTTTTTTTTGCAAATTTCAATAACTGGATTCTTTATCTTTTAATCTTTTCAGGAATTGTATTGCGGCCATGCTGGAGCATTACCTTGGAAGGTTTAGTGAAACAAATTGACCCCACTACTTATAATTTTTTTTTTAAGTCTGATATGTATTCTGTTGGTTTTTTTTTTTTACCTAATTACAGAGTTGAAGGGACATAAACAAACCAACACAGGTTGTCAAGTAGTGAGGAGGAGGAAACATAGATACACACACACACACAACTGTTAAGTTACAGGGCTGTAAACAAACCAACATTATTGGTCAAGCAGTTGGGTGATTGGGCAGACACATCACACATACACACACACACGACGGGTTTCTTTCAGTAGGTAAGATCTTAAAGAAAAATTCCTACCCTCTTTAAAATAGAGACCAAATGTTTTATTGAACAGCATAAGTTTGTGATGAGCTAAAGAGTATGTACCATGTTAAATCTCACTTGATCTAAAAGTCAACATCTTCAGGGAAACTATATGCAGAACAGGACTTGAAGAAAGATAATATTCAGGAGATGAAGAATTGGTATTAGTAGTTAGTGTGGATTATGGAAAGGAAGACACAGAATGGATAATGAAGAGGAGAGACAAGTGTATTGGATGGAATAGATTTGTAATTACCGTATTTGACGGCATATAGGACGCACTTTTTTCCAAAAAATTTGGCTCAAAAAATCGCCCTGCGTCTAATATGCTAAGTCAAGACCCTCCCGTAGGCTAATCATTAGCAATGCCCTTGATGGCACAGAAGATGATGCATTATTTGAAGACAGTGATTTCAGCAGTAGTGATGAAGATGTTCCTTGTTTTGAAGATGATGAAGACTTTTCTGGTGTAGAAGATGATGAAGAGTTTTCTGGTTAAAAAGATGATTAAAGACGATTACTATTGTAATTTGTATGCTTTCCTTTTGTATGCTTGCTTTTATACAGCAATGTTTTCTGCTTTTGTAATGTGCTGCTAGACTGCTTTCAACGATATATGCTTAAATACACTTAAAACTTTTTTTCCTGAATTTGACCTGCTGAAATGAGGGTGCGTCTAATATGCCAGTGCGTCTAATATGCCGTCAAATACGGTAGCTAGTTCTGAAGAGTAGAAGCATATTTGGCCACCCAGACAGAGGGAAGAGCAAGGGAGAGACAGCAAGAGTGCAAGAGAGAGCAGGAGAGAGATAATGGTGAAGTGCCAGGGTGTACTCACAATGAATGGGGTTCAGAGCATAGACAGGATGGTAGTGTATAAATACACACACACACGCATGCACACACACATAGTGGCTGATAAATCCGTTTTGACTGTCATGAATTATAATTCAAAACTTCATAATACTAATGCATGTTTCACAATAAAATCAATTTCTAGATATAGGTTGTAATGGTTGACAAGTAACAGTCCTCTATATAACCCAAATACACCATATTCATATAATCCACTTTCATTTTGTTATTTTGAAAGATGAAGTTTGTTGCTAAGCACAATACCTGACAGTAAGTGTTGCACATACATCTCTGGGGAGGTGTGTTAATCCCTTGGCTGGCTTAGCATGAAGTTGTAGACAAACAGTTTGATTGATTAACTATACATATATCATGTTTTCATTCATAATCTACTTGAATATACCAAACAGTGTCAGACCTGTGTGTATGGATAATCAAGAAATTGACTTTATTGAACGGCAGACCATGACATACCAATCAGAGTAAACTGTATTATCTAACAAGATGTCATTCCATCCATACTGGATACCAAAGTATACTATCAGGCTCTGCAGAATGGGGTCAAGGTGTACCAGTAGGCATGGGTCTATATGCTTTGGGGGAAATCTTCTCTCCTCTATCCCAGAGATAAAGGGACAATTCTTTGGTAAAGAATTTTCTCTTCCATTAGTCCATTTTGATCTTATATTTTGTTCTGCTGCATGTAAATATATCAAGCACATGACACATATACATACATGTATGTGAGTGTGTGTGTGTGTGTGTGTGTGTGTGTGTGTGTATACATACATACATACATATATATATATATATATATATATATATATATATATATATATACCTATTCTTTTATTCATTTCAGCCATATGACTGTGGTCAAGCTGGAGCACTATGTGTGTGTGTGTGTGGTGTGTGTGTGTGTGTGTGTGTGTGTGCATGTATATATATGTATATATACATTCATATATACAAGGGAGTACCCAAAGGTAACTGGAAATGTTCTCTGTGGGACAAGCCCATTGTAGTTCAGGCTTCCACCACAAGAATCCACTTGATGCGACCCTCAGACATCAGTCTGCCAACCAGTAGCATCAACTGAAGTCATAGTGTGTCTTTGTTTTACAGTTCATTGATTTTTGAGATGGCTGTAACAATGGAACAGTGTGTTTCCGTGAAATTCTGTTTTCTGCAGGGGAAAACGGTGGCTGAAACAGTTGTCATGTTTCAAACAGCTTACAAGGATGCTACCATGAGCAAAACACAAATTTACAAGTGGTTTCCACACTTTAGGAATGGTAACTTGTTGCTTGTTCAGGGCGACCATCAACCTACTGAACAAATAAAAACATCATGAAAATTCATGAACTGATCTTGGAGGACTGTCGCTGAAAATTTGACAAACTTGCTTATATGGCTGGTGTGTCCTGGAGATCCTCCTAATGAATTTTGAGTGAGGAATTGCAAATGAAAAGGTTGCACCAAAATTTGTGCCTCGCTTGCTCACAGAAGATCAACAGTAGTCATGATTGAATGCATGTTGTGAACTGAAAGAACAGTTGGAAGTTGGTCCAAACCATTTTTTTGAAGGCCATCACTGGTGATGAAAGCTGGTCTTACAGCTCTCCCAGAAATGAAGCAGCAATTAAGTCAATTGAAGCATTCAATGTCACCATGCCCCCAAAAGGTAGGTCAAGTAAAGTGCAGTGGAAGACAATGATGATTTGTTTCATGAATGTGAAAGGAACTGCCCACACAGAATTTGTTCCTGCTGGTCAAACTGTTAACCAGACATCTGAAGCATTTTTATGAATAAAAATTATAATAGAAAACAACCCAATTTTAATAAAAGTAATATTGACAAAAAAGTTTATAGAAATAATAAGAATAATAGCTCAACAAGCATTATATGACATAATGCTCCATTTTCATATTCAATAGCTTTTAATATCCCTCATAAATTCTTTGCGGTGCTAGATAGGTATTTTCCATCTTCAAGTAAATATGAAAATTTATTTAATAGACATAATGTTAAGTTTTCATGTTCAACCACTAGAAATTTAGCTGAGATTATTGCAGCATAAAATAAACAGAGAATTAGAGAATATCTAAATTTTAAATCTATAAATAATTGTAGAACTGATAATATGTATAGTGAAATTAACGTTATTGATAATCATTCAGAACAAGGTCTAGACTCTATAATTGGGCAAAATGCTGATAATATAGTTAGTCTTTTACTTCGTATTAATATTAATTCTATTATTAATAATAATTATAATCCAACCTTATCACCTATTTTACAGTCAGGTGCTTGAAGAAATTCTTATAACTATCTAAAAGTGAAGAAATCCATGTGTAATTGTGTAAAAAAAACCAAAAAAACTTGATGCCCTTTAGGAAATCAGTGTTTAAAGAAGAATATAGTATATCAGTGTAAAGTAACTAGACATCATAAGTATTGGCATATTGGTTCTTCTGCTACTAGTTGGAAATCTAGATTTTATAGCCACCCTTTAAATATAGAAAAAAATGTAATTCTACTAATCCTTAGTAAATACATTTGGAATTTAAAGGATAACAATATTACATATGATTTAAAGTGGTTTATTATTAGTTATGCACCATCATATAATATTGGTAATTCTACTTGTGATCTTTGCCCCAAAGAATTATATTTTATAATTACTTCTAAATTAATTTTATTGAACTTTAATGGGCACTTAACTTAAGATGTTGCCATAAATTTAGTAAGACATTCAAATATTTCAATTATTAATTATAATAATCTTTTGATTAATCATTTATTATATAATGAGGTTAATTTCTATTAAAGTGCTTAATATAGAGAGTAAGTAATGGTTGTATACGTTGCTGAATATAATTCTTCAGTTACTATAAAATAAAGTTAATTCTTATTCAAGGATTTATTATATTAAATAAATAGGTAATTAATTATTGTGATGTAAGGTATATATATATACACATAATATTGTTAAAATTAATAATAATAATATGTATGAAAATTTATGTCAACACAACATTATTGAGGTAATCTATATTGGTAAAATTCTAACTGAACATCTGAAAAAATTTTAGCTGTTAAAAAATGCTAACAACAAGAAACACCAAACCAAATTTAACTTTAGACATTTCATTCAACCAAGAGCAATGTCATTGAATGACTAACTTAGTCTATAAAAAATACACTACTAACTCCATACTTTTTGACAGTTTGAAATAGACATAAAAGAAAAACAAGAGCACTCAGAGAGCGCAAACCTCTGCCAAGGCAACACCAATGTCCCCTCAACAATTAGCCAGAGATGAATTTTAAAATGAGAATATCTGAAATGAACTTGACTGCTCTCACAAATGAGAATACTAAAAATGAACCCGACCACTCTCAAAAATTAAGTGAAAAAACCGGAAAAATAATCCAGAATCCTTATCTGGTGCCAAATCGATCCCAAAATCTAATCAGTTCATGTGTCATGAGGCCAAACACCCCTGAAAGTTTCATGTGAATCTGTCTGGCAGTTCTTGAGATATCTTGTCCATAGACAAATAAACAAACACAACTGTAAACAATACCTTCACCTTCACTAATGTGTAGGTAATAAAAAAGCCTAATGTAGAAAGACAATGAAATATCTATTTATTCATTATAATAAGCTCTTATATAGGAATTAACCTTATCATATAATAATTGAGAAGTTATAATGAATAATAAGATGTATATAATTACTGCAGAAAACAACTTCCGTCACTTTCCAGGGGAAAAAACTAGAAGTAGTTGATAGCTTCCATTATCTAGGTGACCAAGTCAGTAGTGGGGGTGGGTGCGTTGAAAGTGTAACTGCTAGAATAAGAATAGCCTGGGCAAAGTTTAGGGAGCTCTTACCTCTGCTGGTGACTAAAGGCCTCTCGCTCAGAGTAAAAGGCAGACTGTATGATGCATGTGTACGAACAGCCATGCTACATGGCGGTGAAACATGGGCTGTGACTGCTGAGGACATGCGTAAGCTCGCGAGGAATGAAGCCAGTATGCTCCGATGGATGTGTAATGTCAGTGTACATACTCGACAGAGCGTTAGTACCTTGAGAGAAATGTTGTACCTAAGAAGCATCAGTTGTGGTGTGCAAGAAAGATGATTGCGCTGGTATGGTCACGAGGCGAGAATGGATGAAGATAGGAGTGTGAAAAAGTGCCAATCCCTAGCAGTTGAGGGAACCCGTGGAAGAGGTAGACCCAGGAAAACCTGGGACGAGGTGGTAAAACACGACCTTCGAACTTTAGGCCTCACTGAGGAAATGACCAGCGACCGAGACCTTTGGAAATATGCTGTACGTGAGAAGACCAGGCAGGACAAGTGAGCCCAGCCCACTTATGCATGCCTTTCCTCCCTTAGACACAAAGACATGTTGAGGCAAGCGAAGTCGATATTGAACCTCATCCGACGACAGGCACCCATGCCAACCCCCTTTGCTTGCGAAGACATGTTGGGGCAAGTGAAATCGAAATCGAAATTGAATCAATCCTATGACTGGCACCCGGCAGATGCCAGGACCCCTGGACTGGTGGTACGTAAAAAGCACTATCCGAATCGTAGCCGATGCCAGCACTGCCTCGACTGGCTTCCGTGCCGGTGACACGTAAAAAGCACCATCCGAATCGTGGCCGAAGCCAGTGCCGCCTCAACTGGCTTCCGTGCCGGTGGCACGTAAAATGCACCAATCCGACCGTGGCCGTTGCCAGCCTCACCTGGCACCTGTGCGGGTGGCACGTAAAAAGCATCCACTACACTCACGGAGTGGTTGGCATTAGGAAGGGCATCCAGCTGTAGAAACATTGCCAGATAAGTCTGGAGCCTGGGACAGCCTTGTGGCTTCCTAGATCCCCGGTCGAACCGTCCAACCCATGCTAGTATGGAGAACGGACGTTAAACGATGATGATGATGATGTAGAAAGCAAGTATATTTATCTACTAAAATTGATGATGTCACTGGATATCTAAAGAACAAAAACTGCAAACAAAAATTCTACATTACACTTAATAGATACCTAAAGAATAAAAGCTACAGATAATAATTCTATGTAATTCTTAATAGAAACTTATATACCTTACATCACAATAATTAATTACCTATTTATTTATTTCATATAATAAATACTTGTATAGGAATTAACCTTATTTTATAATAACTGAAGAATTATATTCAGCAATGTATACAACCATTGTGGTTCTCAATGGATAATTAAAAAATGAAAATTACAGAAAAGACAATGAAATATCTATTTATTCATTATAATAAGCTCTTATATAGGAATTAACCTTATCATATAATAATTGAGAAGTTATAATGAATAATAAGATGTATAGAATTACTGATGACTACACTAGATAACTGATAAATAAAGATAAGGGATAAGATAATTAAATACCTTTTTATTTTTATATTATGTCCTTTTATATGAATTAAGATTATTACATAATTATAGAAAAATTACTATGATTAATAATATATACAAATTTTGATGATCTCAGTGGATAATTACAGAATAAGAATTCTACATTATGCTTAATTGAAGATTAGATATTTTACATCACTATAATTAATTACTTGCTCATGCAGGTTTCAAATTATTATTCAGTTTGCCATTGAAAGCTTGAGACAGGCTTGTATAAAATAATAATAATAATAATGAAATTATTGTATACAGTGCTCAGGTGCACCACAACTTGTCAAAAAGTGCATATAAAGTACATGCAGTAATGTAAAAATGTCTGGAAAGCGAACAATGTATGAGTCAGATACATGCTTGTGTGTGTATGGCGGGGAGAAAATCAGGTGTAGTGTTGGCGAATCTCAGAAAGCATTGAAGTTTTGAAGGATGCAGTGCTCCGACAACTAACAACTGATGCCGGCAGTTTGTTCCATGCTTCAGGAACTCTCAGCGTGAAAAAATGTTTCCTGAAGTCATGGGAGCTGTGCTGTTTTCTGACTTTGTAAATACCTTGTATAAAGTTAAGTATATTAAAATTAAAGTCTAAAATTTTAACTAATATATACATATATTTTTATATTTGTAATTATAAATTTTTTCTTCTGTATAACATAACACAACAGCTAAAAGCAGCTTTTCTTTCAACTTTATGACATTCAAATTTCTGATTTTCATTAAATTCTTTAATCTCTTTTACTTATTTCAGTCATTTGACTGCGGCCATGCTGGATCACCGCCTTTAGTCGAGCAAATCGACCCCGGGACTTATACTTTGTAAGCTCAGTACTTATTCTATCAGTCTCTTTTGTCGAACAGCTAAGTTACAGGGACATGAACACACCAGCATTGATTGTCAAGCAATGCTAGGGGAACAAACACAGACACATAAACATATATACGCACATACATATGTATATAATATATATATATATATATATATATATATATATACACATATATACGACAGGCTTCTTTCAGTTTCCATCTACCAAATCCGCTCACAAGGCTTTGGTCAGCCCAAGGCTAGAGTAGAAGACACTCGCCCAAGGTGCCACGAAGTGGGACTGAACTTGAAACCATGTGGTAGGTAAGCAAGCTACTTACCACACAGCCACTCCTATGCCAGAACTTTTTTTTACTTATAGTTTGTCATGGTACTTTTGTTATTACTTCAGTTCAGTGAATGCGTGAAATTACCATACTAGAAAGTGAGAAAATATTTCTCCAAAAATTCTATGTTTTTAAGGATTCCCAACCACATGGTTCCGGGTTCAGTCCCACTGTGTGGCATCTCGGGCAAATGTCTTCTGTTATAGCCTCAGGCCAACCTGTGAGTGGATTTCATACATACATAAATATATGACCGCGTGTGTACCGTTGGTGATTTTTTTTCCTCTGTCTTCTCTTTTCTGGATCTTTCCTTCGCCTTTGTTTCCGACGAAGAGCTCCGCTTGAAACGTTAAACCCTCCTTCTTTCCTCCTTTCCTGAGCGTTCAATAATACTATATTTGTTCCACGTCCTCGCGTTGTTGTGTTTTTTTGTGCTTTCTTGTTTGGATTAACTATATACATACATACACACACATATATATACATACACACACATATATATACATACATACATATATAAATATATATACATACATACATACATATATATACATACATACATATACATACATACATACATACATATACATACATACATACATATACATACATACATATACATATATATATATAAAGTTAATCCAAACATGAAAACACAACAACGCGAGGACATGGAACAAATATAGTATTATTGGACGCTCAGGAAGGAAGGGAAGAAGGAGGGTTTTATGTTTCGAGCGGAGCTCTTCGTCAGAAACATAGGAAAAGGAAAGATCCAGAGAATGGAAGACGGAGGAAAAAAAATTGCCAATGGTACACACGCTGTCTATATATATATATATATATATATATATTATGGACATATCTGTGTGTGTGTGTGTGTCTTTGTGTCTGTGTTTTTCTCCCCATCACTGCTTGACAACTGGTGTTGGTGAGTTTACATCCCTGAAACTTGGTGGGTTGGCCTAAAAGACTAATAGAATAAGTACTAGGCTTTAAAAAATAAGTCCTGGGGTCGATTTGTGCAACTAAAACCCTTCAAGGCAGTGTTCCAGCATGGAGACACTCAAATGACTGAAACAAATAAAGGAATAAAAGAATAAAAGGAAATGTCAATCAAAATAGAATCTTTCAAAACACTGGTCTGACTCAGTTTTGGAGTTGGGTAGAGTCATTTTGTTGATGAGGGATGACTCTTACAGTAAAGATGTGTGTTGTAAAGAGTTCATTTTGGAAATCTTTTGATTTAGGGACATGTGAGTGAAACATCATCATCATCATCATCATCATCGTTTAACATCCGTTCTCCATGCTAGCATGGGTTGGACGGTTCAATTGGGGTCTGGGAAGCCAGAAGGCTGCCCCAGGCTCCGGTCTTATCTGGCAATGTTTCTACAGCTGGATGCCCTTCCTAACGCCAACCACTCCATGAGTGTAGTGGGTGCTTTTTACGTGCCACCTGCACTGGAGCCAGGCGAGGCTGGCATCGGCCACGGTCGGATTGGTGCATTTTACGTGCCACCTGCATGAAAGCCAGTCAAGGCTGCACTGGCTTCGGCCACGATTCGGATGGTGCTTTTTACGTGCCACCAACACGGTGCTGGCATCGGCCACGATTCGGATAGTGCTTTTTACGTATCTCCAGTCCAGGGGTCCTGGCATCTGCCAGGTGCCAGTCATAGGATTGGTTCAATTTCAGTTTCGATTTCAATAAAATTGAAACCAACAATAACAGGGAATGTACAAACAGAATTAAGCTATCAATAGGTATATTCCAGGGCATAGTCTATCTGTAAAGCTGTTTGTACTGGCAGTACAGTACATGGTAAGTAGCTTGCTTACCAACCATATGGTTCCTGGTTCAGTCCCACTGCGTGGCACCTTGGGCAAGTGTCTTCTACTATAGCCTCGGGCCAAGCAAAGACTTGTGAGTGGATTTGGCAGATGAAAACTGAAAGAAGTCCATCATGTATACTGTAAAACCTTGAGTATAATACACAGGGGATTTTTAGGGGGCTGTACCTCTGAAAAACCTAAACATTGTGATTAATATGCACCATTTCTCTAACTCGAGTTGTGCGTAATTAAGCCAGCAGCACCTAGTTGAACAAACACTTCCACGCATGCATAATACAATAATAGTGATGTTCTTAACTGTTATATGGGAATGTAAATATGTTTGCAAATTGTTTTTGTTACATGTTATTCTGTGTTCTGAATACTTTTATTTTAATAAATGTTGCTTACTGCAAGTTATGGATGATTCTTTTATGACTTCATTGCTTTCAGGCTTAGCTTAAGGTATTTTCGTGCCCGATATCACAAAATGTTTTCTGAATAAACATTGCCAGGCAGCAATTAGAGACTCGGACATTGCTTAGAAAATATTTTTCATTTTTAACCTCGTATATAGTAGCATTAGGGATTTTGACCATTAAATTTTGGGAAAAAAGTGCGGATTATACTCGAGGATTTACGGTATGTATACGTATATGTGTATGTGTTTGCGTGTCTATATTTGTCCCCCCAACATCGCTTGACAACCAATGCTGGTGTGTTTATGTCTCCATAACTTAGCGGTTTGGCAAAAGAGACCGATGGAATAAGTACTAGGCTTACAAAGAATAAGTCCTGGGGTCGATTTGCTCAACTAAAAGTGGTGCTCCAGCATGGCCATAGTCAAATGACTGAAACAAGTAAAAGAGTAAAAGAGTAAAATACCAAGGCTACATGCTGGGATATGCAGAAAACAATAAAGTTAATGTCACCCACACAATTTTGTCAATGGTTGATAGGATTTATGTGAGACAAAGTGATGGCAACAGAGGCATAAAGTCAGCCCAAACAGCAGTTGAATCACTCAGACGACACCTACTGAACAGTAAAGAAAGAAATGAGTACATTCCATTCATACTCAAAAGTGAGCAACATCATTCTTAGTGTTAGAGAAGAACTACTGTGCAGGTACTCTCATGTGACCCAAAGGAGGCTGGATGGCCTACTTAAACAGAAGCTTGGAGGAGAAGCTGGCATCATACCAGCAAAAAGCAATGCATGGATACATATGTTGTAAGCTAGAGGGCAACAACAGCATTGACAGGAAGAGTAGCTTCTCCTGGACCTGTAATAGATATATTTCATCCCACCCAGAAGGATATGCCTTTGCTGTCCGACAACAGGAGACAGCTACTGAACAAGAAGGACAAAAATACTACCATGCTTTCATATCTTTATATATAAAAATGAAGTTGTGTGTCTGTCTCCTACAATTTAGATTCCTAACTACTCCCACATTTTGCGGTGCAGTGTAACCAAAGCGGGTATCTTATAGTCGTGATTCATTCGAGCCCTTCTGGGTATTAGCGCGCGTCTACGATGAGTCTACGATTTAAAAAAATTTACCATCATTTTTTTCCATTTTAATGCATTTTTTCGCTATTATATAAGGGAAGTAACTCTCTAAAAATGTCTACGATGAGTCAACGATTTAAAAAAAAAATTTACCATCATTTATTTTTCCATTTTTAATGCATTTTTTTGCTATTTTTTGGCTATAACTCTCTAAAAATGCTTATATAGTTATTTCCCTTACAACCCAAGCAACGCCGGGCAATACTGCTAGTTGTGATTAAAAATGTTGGCTCTGCTATACCAGCATAGAAGATATCACCCACATCATCGGCAGCTGTCCCAAAATGTCTGTGAGATACTTCCTGCCCCTGAGGCATGATGTAGTTGCAAACATTATTTACATAAAGAACTACCCTGATGCATACACCAAAGACATGTCAGAACCAGCAGGTATCCACAGGCGGCAAGCTGGCAGAATCGTTAGCACGCCGGGCAAAATGCTTAGCGGTATTTCGCCCGTCGCTACGTTCTGAATTCAAATTCCGCCGAGGTCGACTTTGCCTTTCATCCTTTCGGGGTCGATAAATTAAGTACCAGTTACGCACTAGGGTCGATGTAATCGACTTAATACCTATGTCTGTCCTTGTTTGTCCCCTCTGTGTTTAGCCCCTTGTGGGTAATAAAGAAATAGGTATCCACACCTTTAAAAACAAGGAATACTGGTGGAACACCCCAATAAAAACATCAATTCGGTGCAAACATAATAGACTTGTTATTGTTTTGTGGGACAGGGAACTAAAGCCATGCACTTTTATAGAGGTCAGTTGCCCAGTGAATGTGAATATACAGTCAAAAGTCCAGGAGAACGAGAAAGTTATGGTGAATTAATGCAGAACTTACAGCTCTTGTACCCAACTTAATTCTCATTTGTACCTATTATCATAGATGCATTAGGTTATGTACCAACGAATTGGCACAAAAACTTAAAGATACTTAGTTTTACAGAGAAAGAGTGAAAGAAACAGATGCAAATACTCCAAATCCAATCTATAAGTGGCATGGTGAAGATTTGTAAAACATTCCAAAAATTCTCCATCTGCAATTCTAATGTGTTGAGATACACACACACTTGGGTGAAGGCATCGACAGTTCAACCAACACATCAACTCAACCACATGTTCGCTAATACCCAGACCTTTCTTAACTCAAAAAGTCTCGTCGCTTTGTCAGTGACTGGCTTGAACTCTTTCACAAAGAACTTAGATAAAACTCAAAGAAAAATCATGCATGTATATATACACACACATACACTTATATACACATACATATAAATATACATCTCTCTCTCTCTCTCACTCTGTGTGTGTATATATATATACATACATACATATATTTATATATACATATATATATATATATATATATTATGTATTCTGACACACATATATTAGCAACAGAGGTCGTATCAATACCAAGAGGTAATACTTATTCCCATTCAAATGTGGCTGTGGGATAAAGCTTGCTTCCCAACCACATGGTTCTGGGTTCAGCCCCACCGCATGACACCTTGGGCAAGTGTCTTCTGCTAATAGCCTAGGGCTGACCAAAGCCTACTGTGTGAATTAGGTTGATGGAAACTGAAAGAAGCTAGTTGTGTGTGTGTATATATATATATATATACATATGCATATGTGGAGGGAAGCGTGTCTTTATGTCTGTGTTTGTCCCACTACAACCGCTTGACAACCGGTGTTGGAGAGTTTATGTCCCCGTAACTTAGCGGTTCAACAAAAAAAGTCGATAGAATAAGTATTAGGTTTAAATAATAAGTACTGAGGTCGATGCATTCGACTAAAAATTCAAGGCAGAGCTACAGCATGGCCACAGTCTAATTACTGAAACAAATAAAAGAATGAAAGAAAAGAATATCTTTATATATAAAAGAGAAGTTGTGTATCTGTCTCCTACGATTTAGATTCCTAACTACTCCCACATTTTGCGGTGCAGTTTAACCAAAACCGGGTATCTTATAGTCGTGATTCATATCGAGCCCTTCTGGGTATTAGCGCGCATCTACGATGAGTCTACGATTTAAAAAAAAAATTACCATAATTTTTTCCCATTTTTAATGCATTTTTTTGCTATTATATAAGGGAAGTAACTGTCTAAAAATGCTTATATAGTTATTTCCCTTACAAACCCGAGCAACGCCGGGCGATACTGCTAGTTATATATAAAACTGTCCGACGAACGGGAATGTGAAACAGTTTTTGTGATATTTTTGCTACTTTTTAAAAAATAAAGTATATGTATGTATGTACACCAAATTCATTTTAATATACTTTATAACACACACACACATCTCATAATATAAGAGCTGTAAAATCCGTGTGTACACATACACACACATATACATGCATGCGTGTGTGTGTGTTGCGTTGTGTTGTATACATGTGTGTGTTTGTTTATATTTGCCCTTGTCTAAGAATCAGAAACTACAAAATGCCATTTCTCCGACAAACAAATTGTCCACTAACCCTTGCGCTTCGAAAGACTTGCAAAATAAGCGATCCTTCTCCTCCTCCTCCTCCTCCTCCTGCTACTACTACAATGATAGTGATGTGCCGATGTGGGTGGGAACCCGCATCAATAAAGGATCATCTTCATGGTTACCCGACGTGCTAGAAATAGAAGTTAAATCTCTTTGAAATTTCACACTACATCCTTGAGAAAGCAAAGAACATATGGCGATCTTTCGAGAGATTGCCGAACATATTAGATAATGAAGGTACTACTTGAGAACAGTGGTCCCGGTGCGCGCACTCGCGTAGTCGCGTATCCGCGCTAGCTAGTCGTGACTAGTCGATCCTACAACGACTACCTAGCAAAGTAAATAAAACACAAAATAAATAATTTTTTTACACAAAGTAAATAAAACACGAAAACACAAAGTAAGGATGGGTTAGTCATGACTAGCTAGCGCGGATGCGCGAGTACGCGAGTGCGCGCACCGGGACCACTGATATCAAGTAGTACCGATAATTAAGTCCTTTAAAAATATATGGTAGTCGTAGCTCTGACGTAGGCCTGCTTAATCAGGATTGCTCTGGGTGGTTACGACTACCCCAGAGACTTCGACGTCAACACTAGCGTAAACAAAATTATCAAGGAGAATGAACATATTATTAATTACTGACAATTAAAATCAATTCCTCATTTATATGAGGAATTTTCTATAGTGAATGTCGCGAATGTTTAGCAGAAAGTATCCAAAATGTAATACTTACGACCCGGATTGAAAACCAGTGAAAAACCATCAGCGGGTTTTGTTTACCGTTACCATGGAGAATAATGTATTCGGAGCAAATTCTGTCAATCCAGAATAAAAGAATTAATCCGTTGTTGATACCTGTTGTTTAGGCTCATACCTCAATTCTTCTTGAACTGACCAATGATCGTTTCTGTCATCCTTATCGCTTTAGGGATATTTAGGTGTTGTATAATCCCAATGGGTCCATCTTTCCGAGACAGCAAAGTGCGATTTGAGGAAGATTTAGCTAACGTAGAGGTTTATTAGCAGGTGCTACGCTGAGGTGTGAAATTTAGCTACTATTTAGAGTAAATTTCAACAACTGGGAAAAGCCACGCTACCTGGGTTTTCTCTTTCGTCTTTTTTCTTAATTTTTGGGGAAAGTTAATGGTGGTGGTATTGATAAGATCTCGACGGAGTTTCGAATCATAAGTTGGATTTTCTTTGTTTTGAAGGAGATTTTTCCATTTTTTTTTACACCACGACCTTCGAAATGATGGGGATCAATTTTTTATGGAAAAAATTTTTTTGAAAATTTATGATTTTGGCCAATTTTTTTTTTTAGCATTTAACGCACTTAAAACCCATATATAGGTACAAAATAGAAAAAATGTGTAACGGTAGAGTCACCGGTAAATTTTTCCTTGTATGGTTTGTGTTTAATTTCTCGTCATTGTGTTGTAGTAATTACACGTAATTACACAGAGAGAGATAGAATGATGTTGGAAGAGAAAAAGTGAGCTAGTGAGAGTGAGAGTGAGAGAATCGGGGCAAGTTATCTCGTAGTTGCTGATAGTAAACTTCGTTTCTCCCTCTGACCATGGATCTAGTTGTCTGTTCACTAACTGATGAGAGCTGTCTCTGACTCGAGTTATCACTCACTGACTAACTTTTGCTTGAGGAAGGTGGGGCTTTTTTTTTTATTTATAACTATCCAGAAAGATAGACATATCGTTGAAAATAATAGGTTTCGTTGGTGGTACTTGTTATCTTAATTCTAGCTTTTTGTGAAATAGAAGAGGTTAGAAGAGTCAAGTGATGAAGACATTATTTTTGCTTAGCTAAGGCATCTGCCAAATGTAAACTGTCACCCAGAAAAACTATTGTCTTGCCGTGAGAAAAGTTCTGTTGAAGTGTTAATTTTAAATTTGGTTATCTAGGATCGAAATCCACTTCGTGCCTGAAAGATCCACTACAAATGTTTTTTGTTTTTTTTACTTCTTTCAGTCATTAGATTATGACCACGTTAGGGCACCAACTTGAATGACTGGAGGAAAACCAAATGACTGGAGGAAATAAAGCAATAATATATATATGTGTGTGTGTGTATATATATATACACACACACATACATGCATGGATAGGCACCTTGAGCAAGTGTCTTCTACTGTATCCTAGGGCTAACCAAAGACTTGTGACTAGATTTGGTTGACTAAAACTGAAAGAAGACCACCATGTATGTCTGTGTGTATTGCATGGATGGATGGATGGATGTGTGTATGTATGTGTGTATGTATGTATGTATGGATGGATGGATGTGTGTATGTATGTATGGATGGATGGATGGATGTTCTCCTCTTTCTCTTTTTAATTTAGAGTAAATTTTGACCAGCCATCTATTTGGTAGCAAGGTTGTGAAGGAAAGTGTCTTGTTTTAATCTTCATCCTTTAAACCTTAAGATGAGCTTGCAGATATCATAATCATTTGTAATATGAGTTAAGGATTTGCATTATCTCCCCTAAGTTTAGCCATACTTTGTTCCAGATGGGTTGGTATGTAGCCTGTTGTTCCAATGATAGTATGCATGAAGCTAAAAATGTATTTTGGGTACTGGATTTGCAAACTCCTTATCAATGGTACATAGATGTCTGCTTTCTCTTGTATTTTTCTAACCACATTCATATCCAGAGGGAATCTGATTTCCACAAGAGAACATATCTTTTCTTTGTGGTCCTACACAGCGATGTCTGGCTGGTTGTGTTTTAATTTGTGGCTATTTTAATTTTTAAGTTCCACCAATATTCTTTTGACCCATCAGTCAATTTGGTCAACTTCGTTTGTAGAGATTTATGTTTTTGTTATCATGTTCCGGACTATTCTGGCCATTATATCATGCCCCATGTGAAGATATCTAGAAGACATTCTCACATTGACAATACTGTGGTTGATGTCTTCAGTATTGATCTTGCAAAGCCTACATTTGTTGTCTGTCAACATTTTCTGCCTCTTATGCTGTAGGTACTTCATAGGGTACTTCTTGGATTGCATGGATGTAGCCTTCAAAGTAGGATGTCATAAACTTGTCAGTACTCCATGCTAAGCTTCTAACATGATCAATCCCTTCTATGGCTCGTGTTTTATGTACCAAGTACCCATGTACTATCTTTTCAGTGAACTGGTCCACTTTTTTTAATGTTCTAATAAATAGATTTTACCAAAGTTTCTTGGGGTGAGATCTCTATCAGCTCTTATTTCATACCTG
>NC_043001.1:133152922-133187922 GCF_006345805.1 Octopus sinensis | reverse complement strand
CCTCAAATTATTACTATTTTTATTTATTTTTTTATTCCATTTATTTATTTATTTTTTAACATGCAGTAATACTTCACTTTAAAAGGACCCACTTTACGAGACCCCAGGTTTATGTGTTTTATTTTATAATAAATTTTTCAAGCTCAAAATCCAAATTTTGAACAAAGTGCAAAAGTTTCTACTACCATAACAAAGGCTTCTGTGTGTTACCAAGAAATATATATTGAGAGTGAAAAAAAGCTTCTTCTAAGAAAGCAACTCTAAACTTGTTTTCAAAAAGAAATCTACACGGCTGTCTACAAGTGCTTGTGAATTGGTAATCATGTCTACAAGTGATGGTGTGCATAAGTCCAGTGTGAATCAAAGTGATTCAGAAAACAATTTAAATGATAATATTGTATTTTGGGATGGTCATTTTTTTTTTTGCCAATACATACACTATATATTCATTCTTCACTTGTTTATTATTGTTCTTATTCTAACTCATGTCCATTGTCCATATAGACTTAGTATCCTTATATTGATCCATTGATGTTGATTTTGCTCTCGAGAAATGTGTGGAGATGATCAATGAGAGCAATGTAGAGTTTTGTGGTGTTGACACAGAAGAACTGAGCCACCTCCTGAGACTGACATGTGACAATGATTACTTAGATAAACAAGACCTTTGTTGTTTTCGCCCCACTAGATTGGTAAGAGGTAGATACCCTACTATAACCACTGTGGCTAAGAAGACCCCTAGAGAGAAATAGAATGGGTGGACCAGAGCTATATGGACCCCTGAAAAAAAGATGGTCACACCCCTGAAAAAAAAGATGGTTGCACATGCGGTGGATGTGAGTATCAAAATCACACTCAAGGGCCACATGTTTAAGTTTAATAACAAGATATATGACCAAAAGGCGGCGAGCTGGCAGAAACGTTAGCGCGCCGGGCGAAATGCGTAGCCGTATTTCGTCTGCCGCTACGTTCTGAGTTCAAATTCCGCCGAGGTCGACTTTGCCTTTCATCCTTTCGGGGTCGATAAATTAAGTACCAGTTACGCACTGGGGTTGATATAATCGACTTAATCCATTTGTCTGTCCTTGTTTGTCCTCTCTCTGTTTAGCCCCTTGTGGGTAGTAAAGAAATAGGTATTTTGTCTGGGTTCAAATTCTGCCGTTGTCGATTTTGCCTTTCATCCTTTCGGGGTCGATAAATTAAGTACCAGTTACGCACTGGGGTTGATATAATCGACTTAATCCGTTTGGCTATCCTTGTTCGTCCTCTCTCTGTTTAGCCCCTTGTGGGTAGTAAAGAAATAGGTATACGACCAAAAGGAAGGTGAAATCATTGGTGCCAGTATCACTGGTGATGTAGCTAACCTGTTTATGGTATAGTGGGATAGGAGACTCAAAGAGAAATTAGCAAAGAACTCCATAACCCTAACCATGTACTCCCGCTATGTGGATGATATTAGCATAGCAGCCAAACCACCCCTACAAGACAATGTTGATGATCTAGAAGCTAACACTATGGAGAGCATCGAGCAAATAGCTAACTCCATCCACCAGAGTATTAAAGTAACAATAGACTACCTTAACAAGCACCTGAACTATAAGCTACCAGTTTTAGACACGAAACTCTGGCTGGAAACCAAGAACAGTAAGGTCCAGATTCTTCACTCCCATTATGCCAAGCCTATGGCCTCTAAATACCTGGTCCACAAGAACACAGCCATTGCAGACAATGCCAAATTCAATATTCTTATAGCAGACTTGGTGAGAGTGATGAGGAATGTGTCTCGCATGTGTGACCCTATGGAAATGGAAAGGCACATACAACACTTCATCTACCACATGCAGTTCTCTGGATACAACCAAAGGGACAGGATCAGAGAGTATAAAGGGGCCAAGGCTAAGTGCAAAGCTATCATAGAAAGTGATGCAAAGGGATCTGCTTACTATACAGAAATAAATCCTGGAACAGCACTTAAAGGATCAGAAAAAGATAGATAATGCCAACTCATGGTATGACAACAAAAAATACCAGTGATATGTTCATTGATGCTACCTCTGGAAGTGAACCAACATACCTTTTAAGAAAATCTTTACAGATTAAAGTAATAGAAATCCCTGATTTGTAGAAGTTATCTTTTTGATAGGTCCCTGTGTACAGAGAACAATTGTATTGTATGTAGGATATTTGTCCTTATCTTGTTTGTTATTAACACAACGTTTTGGCTGATATACCCTCTAGCCTTCATCAGGTGTCTTGGGGTAATTTTGAACCTGGGTTCTCAGTCCTAAAGTATTTTTCGATATTGTTGTTGTTGTTGTTATCATCATCATCATCATCATCATCATCATCATCATCATCATCATCAGTGTCTTTGTTTGAACTCAAATGGAATCTGTTGGTTTGATTGGAATTCTTGGAATGAAAACCTCTTCCCCAGAGGCACATCCAATGATGATGGTAGCTTCTGTCTCATTAGGTGATAATGTCTTCACAATCAACTTTGTCCCATTGCATAATTTAGGAGGATCTAAATTTCTTAGAAGCATTATTGGGACTCCTACCATCAGAAAACATTTATGTAGAGGAGTTCCAGGTAGCCCAAGAGAATTAAGGAAAACTTGATTTTCATCAAGGACTGAATCTACTAATTTGTACTCCTTAATGACTGTTGGAATCTTATCTGTTAATTTATGGTTAATCCTTGCTAGTCTCATTTTTTTGGAGCAACCATTTTTTATACACAACCACTTATCATCATCATCATCATCATCATCATTTAGCGTCCGCTTTCCATGCTAGCATGGGTTGGACGGTTCAACTGGGGTCTGTGAAGCCAGAAGGCTGCACCAGGCCCAGTCTGATCTGGCAGTGTTTCTACAGCTGGATGCCCTTCCTAACGCCAACCACTCCATGAGTGTAGTGGGTGCTTTTTATGTGCCACCCGCACAGGTGCCAGACGGAGCTGGCAAACGGCCACGAATGGATGGTGCTTTTACGTGCCACCGGCACGGGGGCCAGGTGTGGTTGGCAACGGACACGAGCGGATGGTGCTTTTACGTGCCACCGGCACGGGGGCCAGGCGAGGCTGACAACGGACACGAACGGATGGTGCTTTTACGTACCACCGGCATGGGGGCCAGGCGAGGCTGGCAACGGACACGAACGGATGGTGCTTTTACGTGCCACCGGCACGGGGGCCAGGCGAGGCTGGCAAGTGAATTATAATTATTACTTAAGTCTGGAAAACCCCTGTTCAGCTGGGGAATTCACCATGTTAGTAATATGAGCCAAACTGATATCACCATTCCCATCAAATGGTACTTTCCCATTTCCTAATTGGAGGAGCCAGGTTGGAAGCTGTTTTGCACATTGGTCCCCATGTAATAAAGCTCGCATATTAGTATTGAAGGAGAATGTCTGTACTTCATTCCATAGGCGGGAAGACTTAATGCATGCTTTTATTTAATCAGATCTTGTTCGTCTCGGAATGACTGGTAATGTCTATCTGAAGTTTCCTGATAAAACTAATATATATTTCTTTACTGCCCTCAAGGGGCTAAACATAGAGGGGACAAACAAAGGCAGACAAAGGGATTAAGTCGATTATATCGACCCAGTGCGAAACTGGTACTTTATTTATCGACCCCGAAAGGATGAAAGGCAAAGTCGACCTCGGCGGAATTTGAACTCAGAACGTAACGGCAGACGAAATACGGCTACGCATTTCGCCCGGCGTGCTAATGATTCTGCCAGCTCGCCAACTCCTCCTATAGATTTATTGTTGCCTCTAATGTCTTGTATGATCTTACCAAGAGCTTCCATTGTACATCTATGTGACATGGTGCATTCATCCCAAATGATAAGGTGGCATTAGCATAAAACTTCTGTTGAACTTGATTCTTTGCTTATGTTACAAATTGGACTGTCTTTTGTGACCAGGTTTAGTGATAATTTAAAAGCAGAATGAGCTGTTTGTCCTCCTGGGAGAATGGTGGCAGCAAAGCCTGACGATGCTACAGCAACTGCAATTCTTTTTTTGTTGCCTTACCTTGGAGAGAAGCAATGTTGTTACAAATGTTTTACCTGTGCCACCAGGAGCATCA
The DNA here is from genome assembly GCF_006345805.1 of Octopus sinensis. Taxonomy (NCBI): domain Eukaryota; kingdom Metazoa; phylum Mollusca; class Cephalopoda; order Octopoda; family Octopodidae; genus Octopus; species Octopus sinensis. The sequence goes on along the minus strand of NC_043001.1, from coordinate 133,183,819 downwards.
AGAAAGAAAATTCCTCCGCTTTTTTCTGGCGACCGTGGAACCCTTCATGAATGCAGGTACACACACACACACACACATACAGTATCAAACATCAGATAAAATGGATGTGTGTGTTTGTGTGAAAGAGAGAGGGAGAGAGAGAGAGAGAAAGAGAGAGAGAGAGTGAGAGAAGGGGTTGTGCTGTCATGTATACGTACATTTTTATATATAAAAGTGAAGTTGTGTGTCTGTCTCCTATGATTTAGATTCCTAACTACTCCCACAGTTTGCGGTGCAGGTTAACCAAAACCGGGTATCTTATAGTCGTGATTCATATCGAGCCCTTCTGGGTATTAGCGCGCGTCTACGATGAGTCTACGATTTAAAAAAAAAATTACCATAATTTTTTTTCCATTTTAATGCATTTTTTCGCTATTATATAAGGGAAGTAACTCTCTAAAAATGTCTACGATGAGTCAACGATTAAAAAAAAAATTTACCATCATTTTTTTCCCATTTTTAATGCATTTTTTTTACTAACTTTTGGCTATAACTCTCTAAAAATGCTTATATAGTTATTTCCCTTACAAACCCGAGCAACGCCGGGCGATACTGCTAGTAATAAATAAATAAGCATACAACTTTGTTATATGTATATGTGCGTGAGAGAGAGAGAGAGAGACAGAGAGAGAGAGAGAGAGGGTGAAGAGGTGTTGTTGTCATGTATACGTACATACATAAATAAATAAACACTTTTTTGTATGTGTGCCTGAGAGAGAGAGAGAGAGAGAGAGAGCGAGAGAGAGAGAGAGCGAGAGAGAGAGAGGGTGTTGTTGTCATGTATACGTACATACATAAATAAATAAACATACAACTTTTTTATGTATGCGCGCGTGTGTGTGTGTGTGTGTGAGAGAGAGAGAGAGAGAGAGAAAGAGAGAGAGAGAGAGTAAGTACCACATAGACACCACTCTCTCTCTCTCTCTCTCTCACACACACATAGATACAAAAAGGATGTATGCATATGTATTTATGTATGGACGTATACATGACAACACACCTCTTCACTCTCTCTCTCTCTCTCACACACACACACATACACACAAACACACTGACACATACACACACACACACACACATACATAGATGTATACAAACGTACATACAAAAACACACGTGTACGTGTGTAACTGACTACAAATCCTTCGAGCGCAAAAAGTAAATAAATAAAAAAAAATTATGGAAATTAACGAAGTGTGCGGGTTCAAACGAAAGAAAGTCCATAGTTTTTGGATGCCCTATGTTGAATTGCAAAATTAAACTTAATGTGTGTGTGTGTGTGTGTGTGTGTGTGTGAGAGAGAGAGAGTGTGTGTGTGTGTGTGTGTGTGTGAGTGAGAGAGAGTATGTGCAAGGGCCCGGAAACAAGGGGTGCCGCGGGTGCACCTGCACCCCTTGGAATTTTCAGGTGGTGCAAGATCAAAATTTGCACCCCCTACATAATTTTACCAGTTTCAGAAAATAGTGTCTAAAAAATTATCTGTATAAGATGTTTGAAGCTAAATTTCATTTCAAAGCAAAAACAAAGAGCAAAAATAAATAAAAGTGATGAAGCTGGGCTTAAAATTCCCAAGGGAATTCATGACTAACCAACTTCTGAAGCAAAGTAGCGTCAAAATAAAAAGTATGTGACAACAACAGTAGCAGCAAACAACAAGATGGCCAGCATCTACGGCTACTCTTCAATACATAGCATCACTTGGATTCTTGAAGACAGCTCTATTCTGACAAAAATAACTCCAAAATCTTGCAATGCTGAAAATGTGTGAAGGTTCTTGTCCTCTCTCAGTCTGTCACCTCTCAAGTTCTTTGTAGTTGACGTTGCTAAAGACTGACGACACGGTTGAATGGATTCGACTGTTTGACCTCAGCCTAAAAATAAAAGCCCTTTAAAAATTCTTTCAGTCATATCGGTTTTCTCATTTAGGTTGTTAGGCCCAAAGTTTGACAAGGGAACAAAATGATTTATTTTTATCTTTGATATTTAATGCTCATTGTTAAATGCTTTGATACTTATTGCTCATTCGAAATAATAGTCTAGCTTTAAAAAAAAAAGATTTTGAAAGGAAACATTTAACTATAAATGATTGCAGACCAACCCCGAAATTACCTAATTTGCAAAGAAATGTATTCGACAATTTCAGACTATTTATATAAAAAGGAAATTATATTAAAAGCATTACCTACCGCCATCCTAACGCGGTTAACCACGAAGATCACTTCAGAGGTGCTATTTTTTGCTCATAAGTCTAACCCTAGCTGAGGCCAGCACACAAGCTAATATACTTTTAACAGGGGTCTTTAATCTTACTAATCTTTGCTGGTCCGAGGATTATATCCAGCCTGGAACTAAGCAACTGAAGTGGAGGGATATGAACCCTTTTCTCGATACAACAAAAGACTTTCCCATACAACAAATCATTACCCGTCCAATTAGGGGAAAATAACATACTCGACTTTGTTTTTATTCACAATGTTCAGGTCATTCCCACAGCTATTTCCAACCAAAACATTATACAATTATCTGAATATAGTACAAAGAAATATCTGGAAAATTGGCCGGAGACTTCCTGGAAAGTTCCGAGGATTTTCCGGAAAGTCCCGGGGATCCCCATCTTCCTGGAAAATCGTCCGGGAGCTTCCTGGAAAGTTCCAAGGATTTAATGGAAAGTTCCGGGGGTTTCCCAACTTCCTGCGAAATCAATCGGAAGCTTCCTGGAAAGTTCCGAGGATTTCATGGAAAGTTCCAGGGATTTCCCATCTTAATGGAAAATTGGTCGGAAACTTCCTGGAAAACTCCGATGGTTTCATGGAAAGATCCGCGGAATTCCTGGAAAGTTCTGGGGATTTCCCAACTTCCTGGAAAATTACTCGGAATCTTCCTGGAAAATCCCGAGGATTTCATGGAAAGTTCCGCGAATTCCCCAACTTCCTGGAAAATCGTTGGAAAGTTCCGATGATTTCATGGAAAATTCCGTGAATTCCCCAACTTCCTGGAAATTTGACCGGAAACGTCCTGGAAAGTTCCGGTGATTTCCCAACTTCCTGGAAAATTGGTCGGAAACTTCCTGGAAAGTCCCGTGGATTTCATGGAAAGTTCCGAGATTTTTCTAACTTCCTGGAAAGTCGGTCGAAAGCTACATCCTTCACAATTTCCATGTGTCCTGAAGTCCGCCAACATGAAATTAAAAGATCATATAAATAAAAGGGCACAACAACAGATATATATGCCCCCCAACTTTGTTGCCTCATAACATCCAGAAAAATGGATACTTTTTAAAGAAATTTTCTACAAATACTGCTTAGATGTTGTGACTTCAGAGTATATAGGAATTAATGGGAAAGACTTTTTCTGAGTTTGGGAAAATTCACGCAGTCCGAATTTTTCCCTCAACTTTCAGGAAATGGGTATCTTTTAATGAAAGTTTATACAAATACCTTTGAAACAGCATAAATTACGATTATAAAGAAATTTGCGTGGAAAATTTTTTCTGAGGGGGTAGGGAGAGGAGTTTGGGATCAGGAAGACCAAATAAGTTAGGACTACTCTGTTTTGACAGGGATTTCCCCCATTTTTTAAACCACAACCTTTCAAATGATCGGGTGGGGGTGGGGCATCTTTGCATGAGATATAGCTTTGAAAATTTTTGTAGAACATCCCCTTCCTCCCACATCAACCCACTCCAGACCTATTTTGGCCAATTTTTGTGGAACTTTAAAACCATGGGAGGAGCCATTTTGGTAGAAAAAAAAAAAGAAATTGTTAAAATTTTCAGAGGGAAAAGTGAGTGACTTAAGAGAGATTTGGCTGTTGTTTCTAGCACATCCCACGACACCCTTCCACATTTCTTTATCACACCTGCATGAATTGATGCTTTTCAATATTTTTCTCCCCATAAATGCATTTATCTGCTAAAGAAAAGAAAATTCGAAAAATTATGAACTTTTGGCAACCCCATTCCCTGCCCCCAATTGTTCCTGTTTAGAAATTAAAATACTGGAAAACCTGAAAAGGTCATTGCTGGCATTTTTCCACAGTGATTTAAAGAAAGAGTTACATAAACAACTAGCAGTATCGCCCGGCGTTGCTCGGGTTTGTAAGGGAAATAACTATATAAGCATTTTTAGAGATGTAAAGTATAATAGCCATCTCAATATGGCTAACCACAAAGGGGGGGTGTTACTGAAGCTTTTTACGTTCTGAGATTTAATAATAAATTTTTAGAGAGTTACTTCCCTTATATATGCCAAAAATGCATTAAAAAATGGGAAAAATTGATGGTAATTTTTTTTAAAAATCGTAGACTCGTCGTAGACGCATGCTAATACCCAGACGGGCTCGATATGAGTCACGACTATAAGATACCCGGTTTTGGTTAAACTGCACTGCAAAATGTGGGAGTAGTTAGGAATCTAAATCGTAGGAGACAGACACACAACTTGACTTTTATATATAAAGATAGTTCATTTTAATAGCATACCTTTCTGTTAGAAAATGTTTTTTCTTAGGCCGATGCCAGCGCCGCCTCGACTGGCTTCCGTGTCGGTGGCACGTAAAAAGCACCATCCGAATCGTGGCCGAAGCCAGTGCCGCCTCGACTGGCTTCCGTGCAGGTGGCACGTAAAATGCACCAATCCGACCGTGGCCGATGCCAGCCTCGCCTGGCACCAGTGCAGGTGGCACGTAAAAAGCACCCACTACACTCACGGAGTGGTTGGCGTTAGGAAGGGCATCCAGCTGTAGAAACATTGCCAGATAAGACCGGAGCCTGGTGCAGCCTTCTGGCTTCCCAGATCCCCAGTCGAACCGTCCAACCCATGCTAGCATGGAGAACGGACGTTAAATGATGATGATGATGATGATGATACACACAGCATCGTTTGATTGAGGTGGGGGTAAAAATTTAGATTACAATTGTTTTTGTTACTTATATTCCACCAATGGACCACATGTGTGTTACTTCAGCATCATCATTCTATAAAATGTGTTTAATGGGAGAAAAATATTAAAAAAACATGAATACACGTGAGAGTGAAAATGGAAGGTAAGTTGAGTTGTGCTTGAAACAACAACCAAACCTCCCTTGAATATTTATAATTTTTTTTTTTTGTACTGAAAAGGCTCCTCCCATGGTTTTTAATTAAAGAAAAAATGACCAAAATCAGTCCGGATAGTTATTATAGCATTCCAAACAGCCATAACAACAAAATCACTTTTTTTTTTACAAAACTTTCGGAAACATGTTTTCACGCTGAGAGTTGCTGAAGCATGGAACAAACTGCCTGCATCGGTTGTTAGTTGTCGGAGCACTGCATCCTTCAAAACTTCCATGCTTTCTGAGATTCGCCAACACTACACCTGATTTTCTCTCCTCCATACACACACAAGCATGTATCTGACTCATACATTGTTCGCTTTCCAGACATTTGTACATTACTGCATACACTTTATACGCACTTTCTGACAAGTTGTGGTGCACCTGAGCACTGTATACAATAATTTCATTATTATTATAAAAATTATACTAGTATATTAAAAAACAGCCAAACCTCCCTTGAAGTTCACCTCTAAAAATATTTACAATTTTGTTGGTTTTCTTTTACCAAAAAGGCTCCTCACATCGTTTTTAAAAAACTTGGAATCACCATACTAATACCAAAATAAATGAAAATATTATTTGGCTAATCTTACATTTTGCTAAACAAATTAAGACTAATTTAGTCAAATGTATACGTAGACTGAAAAACAGGTACTTTGCTTGTAATAAGTATAGGGAAATTATTAATAGTAAAATTTTTAATATATGGTTTTTCAGTTACTAGAAACATTTTTAGATGTATATCTTCTATTAATAATGCAAAATTAGATAATTATTACGAGAATCAAAAAATTAATATTTCTCCTGGAAATAACATACATTATATATCTGCCATGAATAATTCTGATAATTTTAGTTTAAACTATCAAAGGGAAATAACTACCAAAAATCCAACTATTTTAGTGAATTCCAAAGATAACCTTAGTAAATTTTGTGATTGTAAGATTAAAGAAAAATACAAATATTAATACCTTAATATTTAATATAATGTCTTTCTGGGTACACACACACACACACACATATATATATATATACATTAATAATCATACATTTATATATTTCTATTAATAAACTATTAGATATTTTACCTTAATATACAAAACTATAACTTAAACATAATACATACATATATACATATATATGTATATATATATATATAATATATATATATATATACATTAATAATCATACATTTATATATTTCTATTAATAACTATTAGATATTTTACCTTAATATACAAAACTATAACTTAAACATAATACATACATATATACATATATATGTATATACATATATATGTATATATATATATATATATATATATATGTATATATATATATATATATATATATATGTATGTATATATGTATTATGTTTAGCTTACCCAATGTAAGCTATGGACACATAAGAGGTGCAGTAATATCAAAGGAAGGCTAACGGGGAAGATAGTTTTTGTATGTGGCAGATGCTCGGGAGCAATAAACACTGAAAATGCACAGAGAACAACTTCCGCCACATTCCAGGGAGAAAAACTAGAAGTAGTTGATAGCTTCCATTATCTAGGAGACCAAGTCAGTAGTTGGGGAGGGTGCACTGAAAGTGTAGCTGCTAGAGTAAGAATAGCCTGGGCAAAGTTTAGGGAGCTCTTACCTCTGCTGGTGACTAAAGGCCTCTCGCTCAGAGTTAAAGGTAGACTGTATGACTCGTGTATGAACAGCCATGCTACATGGCAGTGAAACATGGGCTGTGATTGCTGAGGACATGCGTAAGCTTGCAAGGAATGAAGCCAGTATGATCTGATGGATGTGTAATGTCAGTGTGCATACTTGACAGAGTGTAAGTACCTTGAGAGAAATGTTGGACCTAAGAAGCATCAGATGTGGTGTGCAAGAGAGATGACTGCGCTGGTATCGTCATGTGGTGAGAATGGATAAGGATAGCTGTGTGAAAAAGTGCCACTCCCTAGCAGTTGAGGGAAGCTGTGGAAGAGGTAGACCCAGGAAGACCTGGGATGAAGTGGTGAAGCATGACCTTCAAACTTTAGGCCTCACCAAGGAAATGACTGGTGACCGAGACTTTTGGAAATATGCTGTGCTTGAGAAAATCCGGCAAGCCAAATGAGACCATAATCTCGTGGCCTTGGCCAGGGGCATAACCAGCCCACTGTGCATACCTTTTCCTTCTTTGGACACTAAAACTCTGCTTGCGAAGACCTGTTGAGGCAAGTGAAATCAAAATCAAATTCGATGACAGGCGTCCGTGCTAGTGGGGTGCAAAGAGCACCATACAAGTGTGATCATTGAAAGAGCAGCTAACCGGCTACTGTGCCAGTGGCACTTAAAAGGCACCATTCAAGTGTGATCGTTACCAGTGTCGCCTTACTGGCACTCGAGCCCCGTGCTAGTAGGGTATTAAGAGCACCATCCAAGTGTGTTCGTTGCCAGAGCGGCTATCTGGCCTCCATGCCGGTGGCACATAAAAGACACCATTTGAGCGTGATTGTTACCAGCATCGCCTTGCTGGCACCTGTGCCGGTGGCATGTGTAAAAGATTCGAGTGCGGTCATTGCCAGTACTGCCGGACTGGCCCCGTGCCGGTGGCACATAAAAGCACCCACTACACTCTCAGAGTGGTTGGCATTAGGAAGGCATCCAGCTGTAGAAACTCTGCCAGATCAAGATTGAAGCCTGGTGCAGCCATCTGATTCGCCAGCCCTCAGTCAAATCATCCAACCCATGCTAGCATGGAAAGCGGACGTTAAACGACGATGATGATGATGATGATGATGATGATGATGATGATATATATATATGCATACATACATGTATATATATATATTTAAATGTATATGTATGTGTGTGTATATATAGAGATATTTATATATACATTAGCATAAATAACCATTCATTTATTTCATTTTCTATGATTTTCTACTTTTATATACATATATTCTAAATCATATTACTGTTTTTATACATTTATAAACATTTAATATATATATATATATATATAAGATTAACTTAGTTTATTTTACTTAATTGTATCCAGTTGTATTACAAAATAGATAAATTTATCATAAATAAATATTATAAGTAAATAAATTTTAACAGTTATATAAATTATTAAGTTTTATACTTACTCCCAATAAGATATTTGAATGAACTAACAGATCTATAAAATATTCCATTGGCCTTTTTCTTTAACTAAACATGAATTAATGATGTAATACACATAGTACTTATCAGATAGATACATAATACACATTTTCTAGGTATGTAAATAAATCAACTGATAGAATGTATTCTAATTTTTCTATATATTCTAATATAACATAAAATACAGATTATAATCTTATCTTAATTCTTAATTCATTCTATTTCTTTATTTTATCTTATTTTCGTTTTTACACCCTTTTAGAACAAATACTGAATTATATACAAATGTATTTATTTACTTTATTTTATTACATAATTATCTTCCCATAATGATATAACAATATTTTAAATCAATTGCAGCACAGAAGGTGTTTGTAAGCCATTTAAGAAACACACAAAAGCCGTTCGATTCACTTCAACATGTAAGTTTAATTTGTCAAAATATTTTCGTCGCTAAAATCCGCGACCTGTTCACTGACAAAAATCGTGCTGCATCTGATGCTCAGATGCTCAGATGCAGCATGGATTTTTGTCAGTGAGAAGGTCGCGGATTTTAGCGACGAAAATATTTTGACAAATTAAACTTACATGTTGAAGTGAATCGAACGGCTTTTGTGTGTTTCTTAAATGGCTTACAAACACCTTCCACGCTGCAATTGTTTTCGTTTCAGCACACGATCTCAGATCGAATCACTTGCTATGTGAGTACATCTCCGTAATATTTCAAATATTCATATAATTCATATATATATTTTAAAATAAGTTTATTGTATTTTATTTTATATTTATTTATTTATATATGCTAGATTTATTTCCTTACCAAATACATACACACAATATATATGAAATAACATCTTAAACTTCTTTATTTGTGAATTTGAATTCCTACAAGTAAGATGTATCCTTTGTTATTATAACAAAACCCTGAAGAGATTCTACCCCTTACAACTTAAATTCTTAACATTGATTTTTAACCCAAATGCTTTGAATTATCCAATACCAAGGGGCCAGAATTGAAACATATGTAGATTTTCTTTAGTCTTCTGTTGTGTTTTTTTTAAAATTTATTTATATTTATATCAATTTATTTGTATCTATATCCTAAAAACAATTATGATGCAAATAAGTTAACTATACATCTTTAACTCACCGTTTTCTTACATTATTAATTTTGCCTACTATAATAATCCATAACACATGTGTTATGGATGGAGATTAAACCAGTGAAATTTTGGATTTCTTAATCCTTAATGAGGATAAGATATCCTTGAATTGACTAATTATATATATATATATATATCTGTAAATACAATATGTGACAATTATTCGGTAGCCAAGATAAAACTCCGAGTTTCGAATGCCGAGATGGAAATCCATGCCACCATCTCTTCAGTCATCCGGCCATCTTTTGTTATCTTACCATTTTTATCAATATATATATATATATATATATATATATATATGTATGTATGTATGTATGTATGTATATAGAGAGAGAGAAACAGAGACAGAGACAGACAGACAGAGACAGAGACAGAAAGAGATAGAGAGACAGAGAACTGATGTATAATCACCAAATAATACACACATGGCTATTATGAGCTCAACTAATAATGGGTCTTTAAACTCTGCCAGATTAATATGCTGCAATATATCCAAGTTGGACCAATTTACATGCACGTGCATAATGGACTTAAATGATCTTCCAGAGCAACGTGTAGCAACTTATTCAACATACAAACAGAAAAGTATAAATTTCACATACAGTTCATATTTTAATTGTATTCAACATCTATTTCGCTAAGATAAACCAAATGTATAATTACCCAATTGTGGTACATAATTAAATTATGTAATTATACATTTGGTAATGCTTATCTGGAAGAAAAAGTTGTTAAATGTGATTAAAGTATGAACTATATGTGGAATTTATGCTTTTCTGATGTATGTATGTATGTATGTATGTATGTATGTATGTATGCATGCATGCATGCATGTATGTATGTATGTATGTATGTATGTATGTATGCATGTATGTATGTATGTATGTATGTATGCATGTATGTATGTATGTATGTATGTATGTTTCTATCTATCTATCTATCTATGTATTTATATGTATTATATATATATATAATAATAATAATAATAATAATAATAATAATAATAATAATAATAATAATAATAATAGAATAAGAAATAAAGAATCCTTGTTACAATATTATATATTTGAAAAAATGAATAGAAATGGTTGTTTTGATAATTTTTCCACTTTAATAATTTGGGGTTTATAAGTTTACAAACATCTAATTATCAAAGTGGAAAAATTATCAGAAAAGCCATTTCTATTCAATGTAAAGTATACTAGCCATCTTAATATGGCTAACCACTAAGGGTGGGTGTTACTGTAGCTTGAGCCCCTGGAGATCAGTAACACCCAAGCTACAGTAACATCCACCCTTAGTGGTTAGCCATATTGAGATGGCTAGTATACTTTACATTGTTGTGCAGTTACTGTTTACATCTCGTTCAGAGATTTATTTTTAATTTCTATTCACTTTTTCAAATATTTATATATACAGAGTCTTACAGATAAATTGAGACCAATTTTAAGCAGTTGAGTTAGTGGATTTAACATTTCAGTCTTTGATGAAACCTTACTTGCTTGAAAATCTAACTCTCTTCTTTATTTTTCAGGTAAAAAGCGAACTGTATTTCTTTATTTCTTTTCAGTTCTCTGTATTTCTTTATATATGTATTTCTTTATATAAAAGCGAACTGATTCGACCACAGAAAGTCATGGAACAACAGAATCATACCACCATTGTTGTTTTTGTCCATAGGCAAACAAACAAACATGACAGAAAACAATACCTCTGCTTTCACTAAGGAATAAGGGGTGCATTATGCCGCCTTCTCATCAGGAAAAACAAGGAACTTATGTCAGCATCAAGATGAACAACTCCATTCTTTCATTTATTTGTATTAAAAAAACACACAAATTTCCACACGAAAGCACGTGATCTCTGCCCTTGGCATGTAGCTTCAACCGTGTTTTTCTGACGTGAATTTGCTACCCGGGTATCGGTTAACCAAATTATTCATACTAAGATAATTCATTCAACTACTTATATATATATATATATATATATATATATATCAAAGAAGGGAAAAAGTAAATAGGAAAGCTTCTGACAATGTGGAAAGTTTAACAAACTTTTATATTTCAGGCACAAAGTCCCATCTTCAGAAGTAAAATAGTCTGGGAAATGTCTAGCTAACATTTCTTTCTAGCAAACATGTCCTGGCTCAGGCATAAGGAAATAAGAACATTGTAGTTTGTTTGAAGTATTGTCAAAAGTTTTGTTAAACCTTTATATATCATGCACAAAAGCCCATTGTCAGAAAAAACCATACTTCCCAGACTGTTTTTTCTTCTGAGGATGGGCCTTTATGTCTGAAATATAAAGGTTTTGTTAAACTTTGCTAACCAACCACATGGTTCCGGGTTCAGTCCCACTGCGTGGCATCTTGGGCAAGTGTCTTCTGCTATAGCCCCGGGCTGACCAATGCCTTGTGAGTGGATTTGGTAGACGGAAACTGAAAGAAGCCTGTCGTATATATGTATATACATATATATATATGTATGTGTGTGTGTGTTTGTGTTTGTCCCCCTAGCATTGCTTGACCACTGATGCTGGTGTGTTTACGTCCCCATCACTTAGCGGTTCGGCAAAAGAGACCGATAGAATAAGTACTGGGCTTACAAAGAATAAGTCCCGGGGTCAATTTGCTCGACTAAAGGTGGTGCTCCAGCATGGCCGCAGTCAATTGACTGAAACAAGCAAAAGAGAGTAAAAGAGTATATATATATATATATTTAAACAAAATACAAGCTATGAATTAAAACTGTTCTTCAGGTAATGTTCTAATTGTCAAGAGTAATTTTTGTTATTATCATTATGGTGTCAATATAGTTAGCATTTAGCTTTTAGGAACAAGACCATATTGGAACTTACCGTGTGCTTAGGTTAGCCTGATATGGAGATTAGAATGACGGTAAGATGTGGTTTTTGAAAATACGACAATTGTTTTTGACTGGTTATTGTTAGTATATGGTTATTAGTAATGAACTGAATTTCATGTACTGAGTGGTTATAATTTCAGTATTAGCTATAGCTTAGTAATGATGGGTTAGTTTTGATATTATAGTTTTGATTAGAGTCACTAAGATGATTATGATTAATGAGTTGATTGATTTGCTTTAGTTTAGTATTTTATTCTCTGATATGTAAGAAAGGAGCTACTTAAGCCAGATATCAGAATAAATAGAGTGTTTTATATTATAGAATGTTTAATATTATACAGAGTCACATTAATCTCAAATCCTATAAAGTTAATTATATCTAAAAATAAAAGATAAAAAAAGTAAAAATAAACCCCTCTTTTGAATGAAAGTTTCAAAATCCAATATAACAAAATATTACAGCTTTTGTTCTGTATCCAAAATATTTTGGTTAATACTCTTTACATACAGACACTCTGCAGTAAGATATCCATAATTCCATTCAACTGAACATATTCTCGAACGTAAAAAACATTATTTCTGTTTCTAGTTAATCTTTGTAGTTGTGCTGGGTCAGCTTCTCCAACACCAATGGCAAACAGTTCCGCTTTCTTTTGTCTTCTAAGCAGGGCACCCCACCTTTCAGCTCTCTCCGCATCATGGAGAACACCATCTGTCAAAATAACAACAGCCCGGTTCACATGTTCTCTAGCACCCATTTTCTCTTGCAAACTGACCAAAGCAACAAACACAAGTGCCCGTCCCAGGTAAGTAGTTCCTTCAGGTGGTCCGATCTTATAGACGGCATCAAGCATCTGTTTTTTCTCTGTGTATCTGTTCAACTGAAATAAGCTGTGAGGTTTATCATTGAACAACAAGATGCTGATTTGCATGTTGTTCTTTCCTATGTTTGTTGAGTTGATGAAATGTGTGAGGAAATGTTTGGTACTGTTCAGTCCGGTAACATTAATACTTCCAGAGACATCCACCACAAATACCACATCCACTGGTTGATCACCACATTCTGAACAAGAAATTTAAACAATTATGAATACAGTAATAGTAGTAGTAACAATGATAATAATAACAACAACAACAACAACAACAACAACAACAACAATAACAATAACAATAATAATAATAATAATAATAATAATAATAAATGCCCTGATGCAGCACGAGGCAGTGGCTCTCATGGCTTCTGATCTTAAATGATTGGAAGTATTATCATGTACATTGTTTTGTCTTGGTATAAAAGATGGGCTACAGCAAATATTCTGCTCAATATCACAGATTTGCTTGTCAGTTGTTTGACCTTAACCAGTTGAGCATGTCCCTTAGTGGCTGACGATATGTGCATCTCTGATCACGAGCAGAAGTAGTGGGGGAGCATCATAGCCATGTGTTGAGAGGGATTATTTGGGGTTTTGAATAATTCACCTCTGGAAACATGGGTGGTTCTTTTCAACATTCTTAAACAACCCTTATTCAGGGACCTTTTGAGCGGGATGGGCTACTCAACCTGAAGAAAATTCTAACTGGGCCCCACCTGCAAGGTCATGTGCTGTTTATCTTGATATGAGATCACCATGTCGCGCACATATGGTTGTGATGCATGTGCCTGGTGTACCCTTATCAGACGGGTAGTCATGATGGGTATATTGGGCTTCGTATATTTTACCCCAGTGTCACTTTGATGGCATGCACTGCTCTCTCACTCAATAATAATAATAATAATAATAATAATAATAATAATAATAATAATAAAGATAGTGATTTCTTTTATTGGCCACATGGGCCCTAGATATGGAGAACAATCTCGAAAGACAAGATACAATACACAAAAGCAGGTGGGTTTACTTCGATCAAAGGGTGACACTACAATGTTAAAGGGTATAATAAAGGCTATATAAGTAGAAGTTAGAGAAATAAATGATTAATAAATAAATAGAATCCTCAAGAGCAGGGAAGTCTACTTTGGGTAATTTGGGTAAACTCCATGCAAAAGACCCAGATTACTTTGTTATCCCCAAGGTACGGGAAGTGTTCTCTTCCAGTTTCTTTCCTCCTACTTAGAAAAGCATACTCAGAGTAGATCCATTCCGTTGCATCAGTTTTGTCACTCTCATCCACCTTTGGATAAACACACTAGAAGACAGAACCTCCCTCCCTACCCTCATCTTCCTCTTCAAAACAACAACAACAACAACAATAGAAGAAGAGGTCTCATAGGATGCAAGATCTGTGTTGTCAATGAAGAAAACAGTTTGGGATGGCACATCAAACATAAAACTGAACTTTTATTTGCTGTTGTTTGACATAGCAACACGATACCCAGTGAAAATATGAATCACCCAAAAATATTTAACCCTTTCGTTACCAACCCGGCCTAAACCGGCTCTGGCTCTGAGTACTAAATGTCTTGTTTTTATAAGTTTTGAATTAAAATCTTCCACCAAACCTTAGTCACAATATATTTTCCTAACACTAGTTGAATGATAACTAAGTTATTTTATTAAATTCTTTGTTATATTTAAAGTAATTGAAAGAAACACAGAGCATCTCAAAATAAATACAGTAAGGAAAGGGTTAAAAAAGAAGATGAACAAGGATTAAACAACTTGAAAATGAAAACAGTGCATGGACAATACCTTAGAGAAATGGAAGGAAAAGACAAAACCAATTCCTGAACATGGCTAAGGAAAAGTGATCTGAAAGAATGCACTGAGGCATTGATAGCACCCAAGAACAAGCCCTGAGAACTAATTATATCAAGTTGCAAATACCGTAAATCCTCAAGTAAAATCCACATTTTTTCCCCCAAAATTTAAAGGTCAAAATCCCTAGACCATACTATATACGAGGTTAAAAATGAAAATCATTTTCTAAGCAATGTCCAAGTCTCTATTTGCTGTCCGGCAATGTTTATTCAGATGCATTTTGTGATATCGGGCACGAAAATACCTTAAGCTAAGCCTGAAAACAATGAAGTCATATAAGAATAATCCATAACTTGCAGTAAGCAGCATTTATTAAACGTTATTACTGTTATTTCTTTATTCTCTGCAAACAAAATGCACAAAAAAGCTACACGTTTGCATTATGTTATATATACAATAATAATAAAGGATGTTACCGTATACAGTTTTACAAACCAAGGTCATTATATAGACCTCCTTGACTTAAGTTAGAGAAGGGGTGCGTATTATACACAAGGTTTAGGTTTTTCAGAGGTACAGCCCCCTAAAAATCCCCTGCGTATTATACTCAAGGGCGGACTATACTCAAGGATTTATGGTAGATAAGAACAGAGTGAACTACCCCATTGTAGCATGTGAGGTCGCGAAAATGCAACAATCTCACATACTGTGAACAAATGTAGCAAACTGGCCCAAAAAGAATACAAAAAGAGGCATGATGATGTAGCTAAGTTGGTTCACTAGAGACTGTGGGAGAAATACGATCTTGAAAGAACACTGAAATGGTACAAGCATAAACCAGAAGACATCACCAAGAATAATGAGTATAAGATGTTATGGGATTTTACAAGCATCAATGATTGATGCTCGGAGACCAGACATTGTTGTGGTTGATAAAAGGAAGAAAGACACTAAGATTGTAGATATTGCCAAATCTGGGGATGCTGGAGTGGGTGACAAGGAACTGGAAAAGATTGAAAGGTACAAGCTACTAAAAGATGAAATTGCATGAATGTGGGCAATGAAGAGATTAAATGTCAACCTAGTAGTTATAGGGGTACTGTTTACTATTTCTGAAAGTAATAGTGTATTTGTGTCACAATGGAAATTATAAATTTGAACTCGGACATACATCTGTGCACCTGTGGATCTTAATGTCATGTAAACAGAATGCTTTTATTTCATATTTCGTATGTATATACAGATATTTAACGCTTTGCATGGTATTGTAGTACTATTGTGACTATATTGCTAATAATGGAATCTATATGTTGTTTTTCTAGTATTAGCGTTATTAATAATAATATGAATGATGATATTGGTAGCATTAGTGGTAATGACAATGATAATGATGCTAACATTAATGACATTTTGGAAATTAATAAGAATTAATATAATGTACTCTTGACTCTGTATATCTGCATTTTGGTATTAATATGTGTATGTTTTTCTACATTGTAATTATCACAATATTAAGTTGTAAAACTGTAACATTGAATGTGAAACATATGTATGTTTATTGATTTATATCATTTATATTATTATGTATATGTATATTTATATGTATAGGAGTATGAGTATATGCACTCATATGTATATGTATATGTTTTATTATGGGTATGTACCCACACCTATATAAGTGTGTATGTAATCTGATTTGTATCACATAATCTCCGAAGAGGCCTTAGGATATTTTTGTAAATGTCTCATTTATAACTACATATTGACCTACCACAAATGGCTAGTATAAGTAAAATGAGACATACTTATCTGCATGGCCGAAACAGCTGTAAGACGTAGTATATATTTATATTTATATTTACTTATATTTATATTCTCTTATACATATTGTACTTATTGTATCACATTACTCCTTTATGTACACTCCTTTATGTACACTGTTTTGTTCTACATTATTATGTTTGACATTAAAGTTTCTTATGTGGTGGTTTAATAAAGTATGTGATTGGGTATTATCTGGTAATTGATATTTGATTTCGATGTATTTCTCCATTTTCTTATTTTGTATCATATACATATATATATATTTGTTTGCATGTGTGTGTGTGTGTGTGTGTGTGTATGGACATTTCCCTATTTTTAGCTATTCCAAAAAACTTGTTCTTACTAATTATTACTATGATATCATAACTGGCCTAATACAGCCTTAACTTACGGTGTAATTATCTTTAATGCAAGTACATGGTCCTCTAATTGTGTGGCTAACTTCAACCAACCCATCTGCACTTCAACTGATGATAATTTGAGCCATATTCTCCCCATAAAAAGGCCCAAATGATCAAACTCTCGTCAAGGTTGAGACAAATACAACTTAGCTTCAGATCTCTCCATCTCACTCTATTTTTTAAAAATTTTGAGATATTGTATAACTAGATAAGTAAATGTATATAGGTCTTTTTAAAATACTCTAAGTGTATTTTCAATCTTTCTTTCCATCTTTAACCTCCGCCCCCCACATACATTCGTGTATACCTATTTCTTTACTACCCACAAGGGGCTAAACACAGAGGGGACAAACAAGGACAGACAAACGGATTAAGTCGATTACATCGACCGCAGTGCGGAACTGGTACTTAATTTATCGACCTCGAAAGGATGAAAGGCAAAGTCGACCTCGGCGGAATTTGAACTCAGAACATAACGGCAGACGAAATACGACTACGCATTTCGCCCGGCGTGCTAACGTTTCTGCCAGATTGCCACCTTACATTCGTGTATACCTACAAACGTGCATACATATAAGTACACACACACACACACACATATGCATGCATGAAGGAAATTATTGAAAAAGACAAAAACTGTGTGGGGGAACTGAACTTTTAGGGTAATAAGGTAAAGAACTTATGTGCTGAGAAACCTTTCAGACAAACCTCTCAGAGCTTACTAAAGTGACTATTTTACTTGTTTCAGTCATTGACTGCGGCCATGCTGGAGCAGCGCCTTTAGTCGGGCAAATCAACCCCGGGACTTATTCGTTGTAAGCCCAGTACTTATTCTATCGGTCTCTTTTGCCGAACTGCAAAGTGACGGGGACGTAAACACACCAGCATCGGTTGTCAAGCAATGCTAGGGGGACAAACACAGACACACAAACATATACACACACACTTATATATATATATATATATATATACATATATACGACGGGATTCTTTCAGTTTCCGTCTACCAAATCCACTCACAAGGCATTGGTCGGCCCGGGGCTATAGCAGAAGACACTTGCCCAAGATGCCACGCAGTGGGACTGAACCTGGAACCATGTGGTTGGTTAGCAAGCTACTTACCACACAGCCACTCCTGCGCCTATTTTTATTTTGAAGGAAAATATTTCGAAAATCAGGAAACAATGAAAACTAAACACCAATTGATATCCGCAAAAACAAAGTGTCAAAGTAACATGTACATCTGAAAGCTGCTGTTAATTCGAGTGTACACTACAAGGGAAGGAAAGTTACTCTGTAGTTACAAAAGACTAGTTGGAAGTTATTTCCCTTAGATTACCTTTCTCCGTTTCTATCCATCCATCCATCTTGCGTGAGATGATTTCTCAGGAGATTGGGGATATTTTGGGGTACACGGACACAGTGTTGTGTATAAAGAGAAAGTCGTGTGTACAATATCAGAGGTGTGTGCAGTAACACAAGGATATGTAGGATATGTACAGTGATATAGGTAGAATTGTGTACAGTGATATAGGTAGAAGTGTGTACAGTGATGCCGAAACTACACCTGATTATATATACACTTTAGATGAGTTGTAGTGCACCTGAGCACTGTACACAATTATTATTATTATTATTATTATTATTATTATTATTATTATTTCTTTACTACCCACAAGGGGCTAAACACAGAGGGGACAAACAAGGATAGACAAAGGGATTAAGACGTTTTACATCGACCCCAGTGCGTAATTGGTACTTTATTTATCGACCCCGAGAGGATGAAAGGCAAAGTCGACCTCGGCGGAATTTGAACTCAGAACGTAACGACAGACGAAATACGGCTACGCATTTCGCCCGGCGCGCTAACGTTTCTGCCAGTTCGCCGCCTTAAAGTGTGTACAGTGATATAGGTAGAAGTGTGTACAGTGACACGGCAATGAGTACGGTGACTGAGTGATGTATATAGTAATACAAGGACGTTGTACAGAGACTCAGAGATATGTACGATGACACAGTGAAGTGTACAAGGACAAGAGATGTGCATAGCAACACGGATGTGTCCAAGGGACGGGTTCACTGATTCAGAGATGCATACAGTGTCACATGGATGTAGACAGGGACACAAGAACGTGTACAGTAGTACAGAGATGTGTTTAGTTACACAGTAATGTGTGCAATGATACAGAAATGGGTATTGTAACACAGTGATTTATAGAAGGATACAAGGATGTGTGAGTGGAGGCGCAATGGTCCAGTGGTTAGGGCAGCGGACTCGCGGTCATAGGATCGCGGTTTCGATTCTCAGACCGGGCGTTGTGAGTGTTTATTGAGCGAAAATACCTAAAGCTCCACGAGGCTCCGGCAGGGGATGGTGGTGATCCCTGCTGTACTCTTTCACCACAACTTTCTCTCACTCTTACTTCCTGTTTCTGTTGTACCTGTATTTCAAAGGGCCGGCCTTGTCACTCTCTGTGTCACGCTGAATATTCCCGAGAACTGCGTTAAGGGTACACGTGTCTGTGGAGTGCTCAGCCACTTACACGTTAATTTCACGAGCAGGCTGTTCCGTTGATTCAGATCAACCGGAACCCTCGTCGTCGTAACCGACGGAGTGCTTCCACAAGGATGTGTTTAGTGAGACAAAGTTGTGTACAGAGATCCAGTGATATGGAAAGTGACATATGGACGTCTACAGTGAAACAGGGATGTGAAGGTTAAGTACCATGACACAGGGATGTAAAAAGTCATACTGAGATATGTGATGTCATACAGGAATGCATACTATCACATAGAACATATTCCCGAATAATATCACATGTCTCAGTGTGATATATTTTTGCATTTAACATACACTGTTAACATGTAGATATGTACAAATTCATGTAAACACATTGACTCAGTAAATGTAAATGTAAATATTATAGGCATGGTTGTGTGGTAAGAAGCTTGCTTCCCAACCACATGGTTCTGTGTTCAGTCCCACTGCATGTCACCTTGGGCAAGTGTCTTCTACTATAGCCTCGGGCTAACCAATGACTTGGGAGTGGATTTGGCCGATGGAAACTGAAAGAAGCCAATCATGTGTGTGTGTGTGTGTGTGTGTGTTTGTGTCTGTGTTTGTTCCCCACTACTACTTGACAACGGGTGTTGGCATGTTTACATCCCCATAACTTAGCAGTTTGGCAGAAAAGCGACTGATAGAATAAGTACCAGGCTTAAAAAAAAATCCTCGGGTCAATTCACTTGACTAAAAACTGGCCCAGTATGGCCGAAGTCTAATGGCTAAAATAAGTAAAAAATATAACAGTCATTTTGTAACAGTTTTGTGTCTTGGGAGAGAGAGAAAGGGACAAAGTGAGCAACAAAGAGAAGTAACAGAAGTTGAGTATTCTACTTAAGTAGTACACTATACTGCTGCAGCACTTAATTCTCAGAAGGACGACTTATTTCTTATGGAAATTTTAAATAGAGTTTCACAAAAACCAACAAACAAATTGTAACAGAAATTCTGTAAATATCAAAATTGTGGATATATACTTTTGCATTATTAGTGAAGTCCAGAAAAAGTTAAGTGCAAGATATATATGAAGTGGTTATCTTGTAAAATATTCATTGAGAAACTCAGGTGATAAAAGGATAAATAAACTCATTAATGAGCTTGTACACATTCAATTACTTTGTGAAATATGTAAATAACACTATGTAACACAATTTTGGCCCTTAGGTAACAACTGTTATTTCCTATTTACCTACTCCTAGAAAGTATGAAACTATGCTTTTGCTACATTTATTCAAACCACAAAGAGTCCCTCTCAACACATGGCTATGATGCTCCCACACTACACCTGCTCGTGATCAGAGATGCACATATTGTCAGCCACTATGGGACATATGTAAGTGGTGCTGTATGCATCTCTGACATGCAAATCTGTGGTAGTGAGCAGAATATTTGTTATAACAGCATTTCTGCTTCAATAACTCAGTATTGAAACTGTCTGAAATGCAATGGAAAATAGGTCATTTTCAAAACATTGATGTCCAGGTTGAAGGAAATAGTAGTAACTCCCTTTGATTTCTAGATAGAAGCAAAGAGGAAATAAAACTTACTGACCAAAGACAGTCATTTTTTTAGATATAGTGTATCTAAGGATTACTTTCAATCATTTTTTTTTTCAAGATTGTATTGTGTGACTTATAGGAGATTAGGCTTTAGTTTCTTACACATGAACACCAGATATCATCTGTAAAAATTACAATTGTCAAATTTTTTTCGTTAATGATAGGCAAAGAATATTAGAATTATATTTCTTTTACTCATTAATCAGACCTAGTATCACAGAATTCTTTTAGATTCTTGTTTCCTTCTTTTAATATCTACAAATTTTTACATGCAATCTTTTTACATGCAATTTTTTTCATTAATGATAGGCAAAGAATATTAGAATTATATTTCTTTTACTCATTAATCAGACCTAGTATCACAGAATTCTTTTAAATTCTTGTTTCCTTCTTTTAATATCTACAAATTTTTACATGCAATTTTTTTACATGCAATTTTTTTCATTAATGATAGGCAAAGAATATTAGAATTATATTTCTTTTACTCATTAATCAGACCTAGTATCACAGAATTCTTTTAAATTCTTGTTTCCTTCTTTTAATATCTACAAATTTTTACATGCAATCCTAAATGATGTAAATATTCTGCTTTAAATAACTGGAGCCCATTATATTAGCCAGTTGCTGAAAAGAGCAAGTTTTTAATCAATATTTAATGGTTTACCTGGTATTTTAAGACAGAATGTGTCATTCTTATTGCGAGCAAATCCTTCTTCACATATACATTGGTATTTGTGGTCTTTTAGAATGCACATAGAGTTGTTACCACAGCCGTCAGGTAAATTTGTTATTACAAGATTTCTTTTGCCTGTTGCAATTTTACGACATTGGACCATTGTATTACAACCGGGTAAATGTATTGTTTCACCAAGCTAGGAAAATTAAAACATGTAGAATTGATATTTAAACATATGACAATATTTCAACAAATTCTTTAGATTTGTGCATACATGCATTTCTTTCAATTATTAGTGTAGTTGCTGGCATATAGAATGCACTTTTCCTCCAAAAAATGACTAAAAAGAAGACCTTGGGTTCTATATGTGAAGTTGGGCTTCCCATAGGTTTTAGTGCTCTAAAAACATTTTTCTTGAATGTGAATCTAGGGTGACCAAGATAGTAGCAGAGGTGGATGTTCCAAGAGTGTAGGTGTGAAAATAAGATTAGGCTGGGTAAAGTTCAGAGAGCTCCTAACTCTGCTGGCAACAAAAGGACTATCTCTCAGAGTGAAAGGCAGATTGTATGATGCCTGTGTGCAAACAGCTATGCTACATGGTTTGAAAGAAATGAAGCCAGTATGCTTTGCTGGCTGTGCAATGTCAGTGTGCATCTTGATAGAAAAGTTAGGCATAAGACATATCAGATGTAGTGTGCAAGAGAGACGATTGCACTAGTATATGGATGATGACAGTTGCGTAAAGAAGTGCTGATCTCAAACTGTGGAGGGAACCTGTGGCAGAGGTAAACTCAGGAAGACATGGAATGAGATGATGAAGCACGAACTTTGAACTTTGAGCCTCACAGAGGCAGTGACTAGTGACCGAGACATTTGGCAATATCCTGTGCTTCAGAAGACCCATCAACTCAAGTGAAGCTGTAGTCATGGCTGATGCTGGTGTGATGCAACTGGTACCTGTGCTGGTGGCACATAAAGAGCACCTTTCAAGTGTTAGGTCTCACGGAGGCAAAGTGACTGAGTCCCTTTTGGGTATTGAACCTCATGGAGACAAAGTGGCTGGGTTCCTTTCGAGTGTTGGGCCTCACGGAGGCAATGATCAAGAAGTTTGGCATAATGTTGTGCTTGGAGAGAAGACCCATCAAGCCAAGCAAAATTGCGGTCATGGCAGATACTGGTGTCACATGAATGGCACCTGTGCCAGTGGCACATAAAAAGCACCCATTACACTCTCAGAGTGGTTGGCATTATGAAGGGTATCCAGACATAGAAAACCGCGTTAAATCAGACTGGAGTCTGATGCAGCCTTCCAGCTTTCCAACCTTGATCAAACCATCCAGCCCATGCAATCATGGACAACAGATGTTAAATGATGACTATGATGATAATGTACTGCTGAAATTGGGATGCAGAATGGTGAGCTAATGAAACATTCCTTAATTATGTGCTTCTAGTATTGCTTAAAGAGCACTTATCTCTATATGGTTCCTGAAGAGTAGGAGTGCATCCCTATATGGTATCTAAAGTGTAGAAGTGCATCTCTATGTGTTATCAATTTACAGTATATATGTTGGCACGGGCATGGCTGTGTGGTTAGGGAGCTTGCTTCCTAGCTACATGGTTTTGGGTTCAGTCCCACTGCGTGGAACTTTGGGTAGGTGTCTTCCACTATAGCCCCGAGCCGACTGGAGCTTTGTGATTGAATTCGGTAGGTGGAAGTTACTGCCGTGTGTGTATGTGTGCGTATAGCTGCTCAGTGCCTCTCCGAAAGAGAGAGAGAGGGATATCTAGAACAAATGAGTATTAACTGTTACTGTTAGCAATACACTATGGCCCTAATATGAAGATATGAACCATAATAACTCACGAATTATGATCTTTTACCTTGCCACTCCCAAGTTTAAATCAGAATTAGTTTAAGGGCATCACACTAAATCACTGCCTATTTTGTTGTGTTCTGTGATACATAAATCTTTGAATCTGTGTCAGCTGGTTATCACAAAAAGCAAAATAATGTGTTTAATAGGGTTAGGGTTCAACAGAGAGCAAGATGTCAAAAGTTGCTGTATGATGTTATTGATGGCAGACGATTTTCTGATCAAACCAAGGAAACTATATTTCCATTGATTTTTCAAATAGCTCATCATGCTCACTGTTGCCACATCATCACCATCGCCATTATCATCATTGCTGAGTCATAGTCATTGTTCTCATTGATGTCATCGTCGTCATCGTCATCATCATCATCATCAAATTGAGACCAAGGCCAACTCAGACTACCATGAAATCCTTTATATAGCAGAAATATTTATTTTTTTACTGCCCACAGGGGGCTAAACATAGAGGGGACAAACAAGGATAGACAAAGAGATTATGTCGATTACATCAACCCCAGTGTGTAACTGGTACTTATTTAATCGATCCCAAAAGGATGAAAGGCAAAGTCAATCTCGATGGAATTTGAACTCAGAATGTAATGGCAGACGAAATACCTATTTCTTTATTACCCACAAGGGGCTAAACACAGGGGGGACAAACAAGGACAGACATAGGTATTAAGTCAATTACATCGACCCCAGTGCGTAACTGGTACTTAACTTATCGACCCCGAAAGGATGAAAGGCAAAGTCGACCTCGGCGGAATTTGAACTCAGAATGTAATGGCAGACGAAATACTGCTAAGCATTTTGCCCGGTGTGCTAACGTTTCTGCCAGCTCGCTGCCTTAATATAGCAGAAATAGAGCATCAAGTGGTTGTAACTCTTACTTTTGATATCCTAAATTTGGCAAACCTACCCTGAAGGATGCTGAGGAGGATCTGATCTGTTGCAACTTCGGTTCTAACTAGTGTAGTGACATTATACTGAATCACCTGGCAGTGAGAGAGGTGGGTGCATTTCAGCATCTCCAAGATCCTGATAGTGAAACACTAATAAAACAGCAACCAAGAACAATGGCAGTATCAAACCTGTTGCAGACATCACACAACTGTAGAGAGTATTTAACACTGTCTGTTCTGCAACTACAGTATAGAGAGGCCTGAGAAGCTATTTGCACTTGTCCAAGGTACTATCTTGAGTTCCCAGAAAGAAGGGGTGATTTTAATTTCCCTTTCAAAAGTTGACTACAGAGTGTCTTGTTCTGCACCTAAATAATTATATAATCTTTATATATAAAAGTGAAGTTGTGTGTCTGTCTCCTACGATTTAGATTCCTAACTACTCCCACATTTTGCGGGGCAGTTTAACCAAAACTGGGTATCTTATAGTCGTGATTCATATCGAGCCCTTCTGGGTATTAGCGCGCGTCTACGATGAGTCTATGATTTTAAAAATGATTTACCATCATTTTTTGCCATTTTAATGCATTTTTTCGCTATTATATAAGGGAAGTAACTCTCTAAAAATGTTTACGATGAGTCAACGATTTAAAAAAAAATTACCATAATTTTTTTTCCATTATTAATTCATTTTTTTGCTATTTTTTGGCTATAACTCTCTAAAAATGCTTATATAGTTATTTCCCTTACAAACCCGAGCAACGCCGGGCGATACTGCTAGTGTTAGATAAAGAAGAAATATACTGGCCCATTACCTGAATATAGAGAGAATTGTTGTACCAACAACCACAGTCTCGAGGGAGAACACATTTGTTATTATCTAATACATATCCTTCAGCACATGTACATCCATCTACAGGTCTTATCGGACAGACTTCTAGTGAGGGAACACAACTTTCTTCTGTTTCATTCACGTGTTGGTTATACATCATTGGTCTACAACAACTTACAGCTGAAACAGAAATAGAACAAGATCAGAAATTCTTTTAGTAAAAAAACAAAAACAAACAACAAAAGAACAAAAGCAAATTGGCCGATGGTGGCTTTAGGTATTTTGATTTGGACATCATATTTTACATCTACTTGTGTGCATTACTGTATATATATATATATATGATAATTCTTTTCTATGAATCTTAGCAGGAACTATTGTTGCTTGAAGAGGTCTGGAAAACTGAAATAATCATCGTTGCCACTGGTGTCGTCATCGTCATCAATGTCGTCGTCGTCGTCGTCGTCATCATCGTCATCATCATCGTCATCATCATCGTCGTCATCATCATCATCATCATCATCATCATCGTCATCATCATCATCGTCATCATCATCGTCGTCGTCATCGTCATCGTCATCATCATCATCATCATCATCATCATCGTCATCATCATCATCATCATCTTCATCGTCATCGTCATCGTCATCATCATCATCATCATCATCTTCATCGTCATCGTCATCGTCATCATCATCATCATCATCGTCATCGTCATCGTCATCATCATCATCTTCATCGTCATCGTCATCGTCATCATCATCATTTTCATCGTCGTCATCATCGTCGTCATCATCATCATCATCGTCATCGTCATCATCTTCATCGTCGTCGTCATCGTCATCATAATCGTCATCGTCATCATCATCATCATCATCATCATCGTCATCATCATCGTCGTCGTCGTCATCATCATCATCGTCATCATCATCCCCATCATCATCATCATCATGAAGTTGAGACCATTTGTTACCTCTGCACGATACAGAAACAGGTTTATTTCCCCCCCACGTCACTGCATGCCCATTCCCATTCTTAATTAATCTAAAAGTCCATGTGTAATACTATACTAACATGTATAATCACTGTATTGATTAGACTATCGGATGTTGTTATACACCACTGGGCTCCTTGGCATTGTTGTAGCTTTCAAATGATACCGTTCCGTTGGCCAGACAAGCAGGCCAATATGTCCCACTGAGCTGGACTCCAGTCCGTCGCAGGGTTACCCATCTATCGCTGACAGGGCTGGAACGCCGTGAAATGAAATATTTCAACCAAGAACACAGCACACTGCTGGTCTGAGAATCAAATTCTCGATTGCTAGATCGAGAGTGTATCATCTTAAGTACTCGGCCACGGACCTTTATATATAATAATAATAATAATAATAATAATAATAATAATAATAATAATAATAATAATAATAATAATAATAAATGCCCTGATGCAGTACCAGGCAGTGGCTCTCATGGCTTCTGATCTTAACTGATTGGAAGTGTTATCATGTACATTGTTTTGTCTGGGTATAAAAGATGGGCTACAGCAAATATTCTGCTCAATACCACAGATTTGCTTGTCAGTTGTTTGACCGTAACCAGTTGAGCATGTCCCTTAGTGGCTGACGATATGTGCATCTCTGATCACGAGCAGAAGTAGTGGGGGAGCATCATAGCCATGTGTTGAGAGGGATTCTTTGGGGTTTGAATAATTCACCTCTGGAAACATGGGTGGTTCTTTCAACATCCTTAAACAACCCTTATTCAGGGACCGTTTGAGCGGGATGGGCTACTCAACCTGAAGAAAATTCTAACTGGGACCCACCTGCAAGGTCATGTGCTGTTTATCTTGACATGAAATCATCATATCGCGCACGTATGGTTGTGATGCATGTGCCTGGTGTACCTTTATCAGACGGGTAGTCATGATGGGTATATTGGGCTTCGTATATTTTACCCCAGTGTCACTTTGATGGCATGCACTGCTCTCTCACTCAATAATAATAATAATAATAATAATAATAATAATAATAATAATAATAATAATAATAATAATAATAATAATAATAAAAAACATTGTGTACAGTGCTCAGGTGCACTACAACTCATCTAAAGTGTATATATAATCAGGTGTAGTTTCGGCGGATTTCGGAAAGCATGAGGGCCTTAAAGGATGCAGTGTCATGGGTTGGCATCAACCATGTTTGGATGGTGCTTTTTACATACCACCAGCGTGAGAGCCAGTCAGAGGACACAGGCATCGACCACATGATGCAAACTAGACACTGTTAACATTCTGCTATTGATACGTACATGCTCCAAAAATTGTCTTAGCGAATTGGAACAGAATATCACTATCTAATACCATGTATTCTACACATTTTTATACGGTGGGGGAAAAGTGTATTATACATGTTACGTTACAGCAATTGAGATTTCAGTGTTGTCAACTTTTTGACTTGAGTTTTAGAGTTGTCTCCCTTGGTAGTCTTGTTGAAATTTAAATTGTGATCTAATCGGTAGATTTGTAATTAATTACAGCTTCCTGCTCAATTCATCTAATGTAGTAGTGATTTCTTGGCTAATTATCATGATAGTTGGTGGCTTTCTTCAGGTGCTTGGGTTCTAAACAGATCTTCATGAGGAAATAGCGCCCCGATCTGGTTAGAAACCTACCCATCTCAATAGAGAGTGAAACCGCATATTTGGCAAACACCTGATTGATCAAGTTCTGATGTTTGGTTTACTTCAGGTGGTGAGAAATGTCAAGTCAATGTGAATTCCACTACGATGAGTGTTTTTATGCTAAAGCATACTACTGGTATAATGTGACCAATCATACAGTTTACAAACAATAATAGACATGTAGAAATAAGATGACCAGTCTGTTAATCTGATATGCAATTTTCCGATAGTTCTGCAGGCTTGACTGTGTGGTAAGAAGTTTGCTTCAGAACCGCATAGTTCCGAGTTCAATTCCACCACGTATCACATTGGGCAAGTGTTTTCTAGTATATCCTCAAGCTGACCTAATCCTTGTGAGTAGACATGCTTGGTCAGAGTGATGTCATTGAATTCTCCTCTGATAAGACGAGTATACTCTTCAGGTTCATCTGCATCTCCTAGTTTGAGGCTGGATGCAAAATATTGTAAAAAAAGTCCTCTTCCGTTGCTTTCGCTGCAGGAGCCTTGTCACCTTTTCTTAGGAATCTGATACTGTAGGGCGTTATTAACTGCTCTTCGTTGGCCTTAACTTTCTAGAGATGCGTCCAGTTAATGTATTCTATCAGGACCGTGTCGTATTTCCACTTGTATCGGCCTTCTCCCAGCGCTTTAAGGAATCCGGTCAAAATATGGTTCGGAGTGCAAAGAGTTCTTCTACACTGCTTGCAAGAAGGGGTCTTCCTCTTTGCTCCATATCTTAACGTTATTTGTGGTTGGCAAGAGGTCAGAAGCGGTACACAGGAAGAAGGACGATTTTCTCTGATCAGTACTCAAGAATTCTTCAAAGACAGAGGGCACTCGAGCCCTGGTTTCTATTGTCTTTGGGTGGGCAAACCCAACCGCTTTTACTCGGCGATCTTCTTCCGTTGAGTTACGGATCTTTTGCTCCATGAACTCTCTCTTGTCCATGGTTTTGGTATTTTATCGCCTCTTGGCGCTGTACATGTCGAACCCTAGCCGCCCTTTGTCAAATGACTCCTGGTTCTTCAAAAAATAACTTTTAATATTCATTAATGTTTCTTTCTTTCATATCATATTCACATCGTTTTTATATTTCAACAATGCTATGTACTCAAAAAGCGAAAGTTATGCATCTAATTGAGTCCATTTCGCTTAAAATAGTTATTTAAGTTGCATTAAGTGTCCAATCTCTAACTTTTAAATTTGATGTATTTCAGATTTTTTTAAACATATAAAGATATTGTCGGTTTTCTTTTATAATATTTTTTATAGTTTATTTCTTTTATATCCTTTTTACTTTATAACCCATTGATTTAAAATAATTTTGAAATAATTTTATAAGTTTTATCTTGTTTACTTATTTGTTACGTTTTAAATAAATAATATACAAAACCCACATAAACATAACTATAACTTTTAAATCCAGGATTTTCAGGTTGGGGCACTAAAGGTAGCCTGATGATTCATAGTGGCCATATATGCTGTATGCTCTCAGTCAGTCTAAAAAATATATGATTAATCTAATTACAAAAAGAAGAGTATGCGGTTGTGGTACCATACATTGATGTATCAGAGATGGTGTCAAACGGTACTAGCAGAATCGTTAGCACGTCGGGCGAAATGCTTAGCGGTATTTCGGCTGCCGTTACGTTGTGAGTTCAAATTCCGCCGAGGTCGACTTTGCCTTTCATCCTTTCGGTGTCGATAAATTAAGTACCAGTTAAGCACTGGGGTCGATATAATCGACTTAATACCTATGTCTGTCCATGTTTGTCCCCTCTATGTTTAGCCCCTTGTGGGTAATAAAGAAATAGGTACTGTGTTGTGACACTACAGCCGTGTATATATCTATAGGATGTTGGGACATCTTTGAAAACTTTTGGCTTAGGAAAATCAGTTTGGCAAGAAGTCCTCTCACTCTTTTAAGCAATAGTTCGCACCCAAAACATATTTTTGTTTTAATAGCAGCAACAAGAATTTTTTAAAGCTGAAATACTTACGGCACAGTCGCTGTGATCGCCATTCCACGATATAACCACGGCTCATGCATTCAGTGTCTAAGCTCTCCAGTGCAGCACAAGTTAGCTTATCCATGTAGTCGGTGTAGGATCTAAATGCACAGGTCATATGCATACACGAATCATAGTAACTTTGTACAAGACCATCATCTAAATAAGGATGACAGTCTGCAAACATTCCCGACCGCATGAGTTCACAGCGTTTAACACCTCTTTCGCATTTCTTGATAGATACTGGTCCGCAAGAACTGGTAAAGAACAGAAAGCAAAGAAAAACAATTAATATTCTGTTATGTTTGGGCCAGTGTTCAAATATAAATAAAACCTTTTCAACACATCTTTGTTACTATACACAGTTATTGGCATTGTTTTGTAGTCCCAGTTAATAATGCTAAAGCATACTACGCGACCAATCACAGTTTACAAACAACAACAGACACGTAGAAATAAGATGACCAGTCTGTTAATCTGATATGCAATTTTATGATAGTTCTACAGGCTTGACTGTGTGGTAAGAAGTTTGCTTCAGAACCGCATAGTTC
>NC_043001.1:133145422-133147922 GCF_006345805.1 Octopus sinensis | reverse complement strand
TTGGTCAGCCTAGGGATATAGTAGAAGATACTTGCTCAAGATGCCACAAAGTGGGATTGAAACCAAACCCATGTGTTAAGGAAGCAAACTACTTAACCACATATCCATATCTAAACAGAACATGCAAAAGATATTGTCATAAAATATGATATAATTTTACTCGATAACACCATAATATCTTTATATATAAAAGAAAGGTTGTGTGTCTGTCTACTCCGATTTAGATTCCTAACTACTCCCACATTTTGCGGTGCAGTGCAACCAAAACCGGGTATCTTATAGTCGTGATTCATATCGAGCCCTTCTGGGTATTAGCGCGCGTCTACGATGAGTCGACGATTTAAAAAAAAAATTACCATCATTTTTTTCCATTTAAATGCATTTTTTCGCTATTATATAAGGGAAGTAACTCTCTAAGAATGTCTACGATGAGTCAACGATTTAAAAAAAATTTACCATCATTTTTTCCAATTTTTAATGCATTTTTTTGCTATTTTTTGGCTATAACTCTCTAAAAATGCTTATATAGTTATTTCCCTTACAAACCCGAGCAACGCCGGGCGATACTGCTAGTATGATATAAAAATCATTTGGGGCACTTACATAAACTTTACCACTCGTGTCCATATAAATATTCAGTCCATTTATTGTGACATTCGCCGTCCTGTAGCGCCGTGTTCCAAATGATAGCATAAGTTCATTACTGAATAGCGTTGTGGAGTAGACAGATAGCTTTGTGTCATCACTCTGACCAGCAGTCGTTGTTAATTCTACAGGACATGTAGAGAGGTAGTGGATCATCTGACCGTCGTATGTTCGGTAACGAGATAATCCAGACACCAAGCAGGAACATACACCTAGGGTGCCTGTGAGAAGAAAAAGGACAATAAAGAAAATATATACTTTTGAAAATTAACAATGTGGCTGGTCAAAATAATTATCATCTTTAACATCATATTTTGGTATCAAATAAATGTTTCTCTCTTTTGTTCCACAAGATGAACTAAACTCGGAGTATGTAACACATTCTTGTACATTATTTACATTTGACGTATATTTGTCCTCATCTTGTTTGTTGTTAACACAACGTTTCGGCTGATATACCCTCCAGCCTTCATCAGGTGTCTTGGGGAAATTTCGCACCTGGGTTCTCATTCCTAAGGTATTTTTCGATGTTATTATTATTATTATTATTATTATTATTATTATTATTATTATTATTATTATTGTTGTTGTTGTTGTTGTTGTTGTTGTTGTTGTTGTTGTTATTATTATTATTATTATTATTATTATTATTATATTATTATTATTAGGCTCAGCGGTTAGAGCGTCGAGCTTACGATCGTGAGGTTGTGAGCTCGAATCCCGGACCGGGCTGCGTGTTGTGTTCTTGAGCAAGGCACTTTATTTCACGTTGCTCCAGTTCACTCAGCTGTAGAAATGAGTTGCGACGTCACAGGTGCCAAGCTGTATCGACCTTTGTCTTTCCCTTGGATAACACTGGTGTCGTGGAGAGGGGAGGCTGGTATGCATGG
Organism: Octopus sinensis; assembly: GCF_006345805.1. Classification (NCBI taxonomy): domain Eukaryota; kingdom Metazoa; phylum Mollusca; class Cephalopoda; order Octopoda; family Octopodidae; genus Octopus; species Octopus sinensis. The sequence continues at coordinate 133,146,387 of NC_043001.1, read as the reverse complement.
GCGACTGCTGGTCTTCCATAAACAACCTTGCCCAGACTTGTGTCTAGGAGGGTAACTTTCTAGGTGCAATCCCATGGTCATTCATGACCGAAGGGGGTCTTTACCTTATTATTATTATTATTATTATTATTATTATTATTATTATTATTATTATTATTCAGGTCACTGCTTGGAATCGAACTCGGAACCTTGGGGTTAGTAGCCCGCGCTCTTAACCACTACGCCATATGCCCGTTGTTATTCTTGATAATAACACTTGTTACTGACAGGAATGTGGGAACATGGTATAAGTTAATCCAAAGACCTAATTTTCAGAAATATGACAGTGTTTATAAGAAATATATGTCCTCAAATACTGTGACTGGTGTCTATTGACTTAATCAATCTCACCCAATACTCAACTGATGCTTGCTCGACGCTGGCAGAATAGAAGACACTCACAGCAGAATTTAAACTTAAAATAGACTTTAGTTGCGCCGAAGATATTTGTCCAAGCTGCCGTGCACTGGGATTGAACGCAAGCTTAAATAGTTCCTACAGAAACATCTTAACCATGCATTCGTTCATGCATCCACAATGAAGAAATGACAACGAGTTTTAATGTATTGGGGGCAATACTATGAGTTTGATCCATCACGTGATATGATCCGTGATTTGATCCATCACATGATATGATCCGTGATTTGATCCATCACATGATATGATCCGTGATTTGATCCATCACGTGATATGATCCGTGATTTGATCCATCACATGATATGATCCGTGATTTGATCCATCACATGATATGATCCGTGATTTGATCCATCACGTGATTTGATCTGTGATTTGATCCGCCTCAATGGATTACAATGCCTCTGAAAGCAAAAATAACAATATAAACTTACTTCTACATGTTGTAACTCCATCACCGTACAGTCCTACATGGCATCTACATTTGTTTTCTTCACATGTAGCATTTTCAT
>NC_043001.1:133107922-133142922 GCF_006345805.1 Octopus sinensis | reverse complement strand
CCCAGTTATCTGGATTGTTTTAAGGTATATATATATATATATATATATATATATATATAAGAGAACAAAGTGTACGTACGCCGCTATATATATATATATATATAATACAAAATGGGACAAGAACGCAAAACATCCGAACAACTACGTGATACAAAAAGGGACAACAAAACATCAAGATAGACGATACCAAAAAACAAGGACGGGTCATTCGAAGCTTTCTATCCCCAGTCAAGGACCGGATCATCCTTGCAATTTCGGCCGATTAATCTTGAGGTTGCTCCAATCTAATGCTCTTAGCTTAGTTTTTCCTTGGGGCTGGCCAGATTGGAGCCATCTCAAGATTCATCAGCCGAAATTGCGAGGATGATCCGGTCCTTGACTGAGGATAGAAAGCTTCGAATGACCCGTCCTTGTTTTTTTTGTATCGTCTATCTGGATGTTTTGTTGTCCCTTTTTGTATCACCTAGTTGTCCGGATGTTTTGCATTCTTGTCCCATTTTGTATTATATATATGTATATATCACCGTGATCACCGAGGTTATCAGATGTTGCTACACATCGCTGGTCACAATGCGCTTCGCATTGTTTTAGCCTTCAAATGACGCCACCCCGCTGGCTAAGCGAGCAGGCCAACAGAAGAAAGAGTGAGAGAAAGAGTGGTGAAAGAGTACGGTAGGGATCACCACCCCCTGCCGGAGCCTCGTGGAGCTTTTAGGTGTTTTCGCTCAATAAACACACACAACGCCCGGTCTGGGAATCGAAACCGCGATCCTACGACCGCGAGTCCGCTGTCCTAACCACTGGGCCATTGCGTCTCCACACACACACACACACACAACACACACACACACACACACATATATATATATATATATATATATATATATATATATATATATATATATAGGCTCATTCAACCATCTTAGACTATACAGATAGTTTCAATGGAATCAAATTCTCGATATCGGGTGAATGCAATGATGATAATAAATATAAATACCTCCAGGAAATTGTCTTGGTAGATGCAACCACATTCTTGGACTGGAACGCACGTTTCTTTACTCAGAACATAACCGTCTCTGCAGTCACACCGAGACTCCGTTTCATCAGTAGGACACTTTATTTGTGTATTATAGTTATCACAGGTTATTCTACACACGGATACGTTATGCTTAAACGTCATATTCTCGGGACATTTTTTATCTAAAAAAAGACAAACCAAACACCATTGAAGTAATCAGTTGTTACATTTTGTAAAATCAAAAAAGACGAAGTGAAGCAGCAATTATGATATCTGTAGGATTTCCTAGACTGGTGAAATATCCAATGTGGTTAAATGTTCATGGTGAACTTCCGTAGAGCAATGTCTATATTAAAAAACGTGAACAGGAAGAAAGTTGCAGAGTGATGCAGATCCATAGAGGAATGATTAAACGAAAGTGACATTTCAGATGATGATAATGTATGTATATATATATATTATATATATATATATATATATATATATATGTATGTATATATCAGGTCATCCCATAAGCTCTGTCCGATTTTAACGTTTTTAAGATTGAATGAAATTTAACAGTATTTTAGAATGTCTAATGGAATTTAAAATTATTTTTATGCATTTACTCTCTCTTTTACTTGTTTCAGTCATTTGACTGCGGCCATGCTGGAGCACCGCTTTTAGTCGAGCAAGTCGACCCCGGGACTTACACTTTGTAAGCCCAGTACTTATTCTATCGGTCTCTTTTGCCGAACCGCTAAGTGACGGGGACGTAAACACACCAGCATCGGTTGTCAAGCAATGCTAGGGGGACAAACACAGACACACACACAAACATATATATATATATATATATATATATATATACATACATATATACGACAGGCTTCTTTCAGTTTCCGTCTACCAAATCCACTCACAAGGCATTGGTCGGCCCGGGGCTATAGCAGAAGACACTTGCCCAAGATGCCACGCAGTGGGACTGAACCCGGAACCATGTGGTTGGTTAGCAAGCTAATACCACACAGCCACTCCTGCACCTTTGTGTACATTTAAACTAATTAAATATTATTTTACAGAATAATAGAATTAAAATTTCTTTGATTAAAACCCTTTCTAATATGGAAGTATCCAAAGAGCATTTAAGGCACATAATGCTTTATGAGTACAAAAAAAAAAAAAGGAAACTCTGCAGCCTAAGCGACTCGAAACATACACTCAGTTTATGGGAAAGAATACTTGAATGAAAGAACTTGCAGAAGATGGTTTGCAAAATTCAGAAGTGGAGATTTCAGCCTTGAAGATGAAGATCGAACAGATGAGTTTGATGATAAGCTCCTTGGGGCATTACTTGAAGAAAATCCTGCATTATCAGTTGAAAAATTGGCAATAAAGCTTAGTTCAATCCATACAACTGTTCATCAACTGGGATTGCGAAGGAGTAATTCACTTTGAATTGTTGCCACTTAATGCAACAATCAATGCTCAAGTCTACTGTCAGCAATTAGAGTGTTTGAACCAAGCTTTGAAGAAAAAAAGACCCGCTTTAGTGAATCGAATAGGAGTGATGTTTTATCAAGACAACGCGCAACCCCACACTGCAAAGATCACATCACAGAAGATCGAAGAGCTTTATTTCTGTTCCTGAAGGTCAGCAATGGTTTTCCTCGGTCACGAGTGGACGGCCATCATGTATGTATCTCTCTCCCCCACTCTCTCTCACTCTCTCTCTCTCTCTCTCTGTATATATATATATATATTTCATTTTATTTTTCATTTTATCTAGTTTCAGCTCACGAGCTGTGGCCATGCTGGGGCACCGCCATTCTAATATATGTCAAGTAAGGAGTACTTTACGTCAAGTAAGGAGTACTTTACTTCAGTTTGAATGCCCACAACTTAGACATTTCTCGTTTCACCATCACTGATGATCTTCCCTAATAAAAACCGTATCATAATATTAGTCTTCTTCAAAACCTAATAATACTTAATCTCCAACATCTACTAACCTTATAGAACAGTACCCTGCACCCAGTATGCCACGTGATGATGTCAGGTGTGTCGCATTGTAACCTGGATATAATTTTTCCCCTATACTTTCAGTTATATTTTTAGTTCAGGTGTGCCGCCGAATTTTGAAAAGAATATGTGTGCCGCAAGTGAGCTCTGTTCTAGAAAACTCAGATGAACTAGTTCTCAGAATTGTAAGCAATGCATTGCTCAATGAATGATATCATCACTTGCACAACAGATTTCGTACTATTTTTTACTCGCATCATTGTTATTGTGTAGTTTGAGGGGGGGGGGCGTGGGATTGGAGGAATATCTATTGAATGAGTGGTCTTCGCAGATCTTTCGGGACCTGTGAGAAGAATGCCATTAAAATGTCTCCTAAACAGGATGCAAGTGGACGGCTGCAAGGAAAACGCGTGCTGAGAGTGAATCTTAAAGGGCAAGGAAGAAAGAAAGATTGACAAAGTGTAATGTGGAGTGGACACGATGGGGGTAAAGGGCTTAAGAGAAATGGGGAGGTATGGAAGTCGAAAGAGCTCAAGTGTAAGGGACATGAGGAGCAGATTCTACTGTAGCAGCGGTGGAAAAGGCGAAGAGAATAGCCAGAAGATGAAGTGTGTGAGTGACTTTTTAGCAATTAGTCGAATGATCTTTCTTTGAATGCAGTTTCAGGTGTGTGTATATATGAATAGTAATATTCCGGATGTAGGGTAGTACTCCATTTTAACAGATATATTTACCAAAATTAAGTAAAAACATCTTGAAATACTAAAGATTAAATATATTCAATAAAATTGCTATTGGCTTCGAATATGGCCTCCAGACAATTTCAGAATCTCCTGCAACTCTTCTGGACGGCCTCCTTGCTTAAGTTGGTGAATGCTGCCGTAATCCTTGCTTTCAGTTCCTCCTTGGTGTTACAAGAAGTTTTGATGATCTTTCGCTCAACTGTGTTCAACACATTATAATGAAGGGGAGTTAGGTGGCCAGATGTTAGGGGTGATGTGGTCGCAGAAATTATCTGACAGCCATGACTGGGTCCTCCTGCTTGCATGGCATGGTGCAGAGTCCTGTTGCCAGACAGGGTCTTCCAGCAGCCGCCCTCTTGATCCAGGGTAGCACTACCTTCACCAGGCATTTGATGTAGGCCTCCATGTTGAGTCTGAGGCGGCCGTGTGGGAAGATGAATCAAGGTATAACGTCGCCATCACTAGTGATCACTCCAAACACCAGGATGTTGATTGGATGTTTGATTTTAATCACTCTCGGTACATGTTTTGGGTACACGGCTAGCCAACGGTTGTTCTGTGTGTTCACCATCTGATCTTGGCAGAAATTTTACTCGTCTGAGAAAAACCAAAGCATGTTCGGTTGGAGGGGTTTCTTGAATTTGTTCAAAAGCTTCGCAGCGCGGTCTTTCCTCTTGTCCTTGATGGCTTGGGGGTAAAAATTGGCCCTTTCCCATCTTGTATGAGGAATACCGAATGTCTTCATGTACAACCAACCTGCCTGATAAGAAACTCAGATACTCCCATGACCCTGGCGATGGACCTGATTGACTTGGCGGGATTATTGTCAACCATGGCCAGGATCTCACCAACAAATTCAGGACTTCTTTTCTAATTAGAATGACTAGAGTGAATTTTCCAAGCTGCCGTACCTTCGTAATCACCATTAGACTCATCCAACTCTTTCCGAATTCTCTGCACAGTCCTTATAATTGACACTCAAACACTCCGAAATGTTCGTATTGAAGCTTCTGGCGTGAACACCAAGCAGTACAGCATGTCGTTTCCAAATTTCTGGCAGAGTGAACTGCGTCATGGTGCTGTTTTTCTCACAGACACTGCCCAGCTGACCCTACTAAACTGTGTAGTCGATAAAATCAAAAGCAAGCAATACACATGCACGAAAGCAAAAATATAAAACGGCAACAATTTACCCATCGCACCCTGTATGTGTGTGTGTGTGTATTATCTATTCTTTTCTACTCTAGGCACAAGGCTCGAAATTTTGGGGTAGGGGGCCAGTCGATTAGATCGACACTAATACACAACTAGTACTTGATTTATCGACCCCAAAAGGATGGAAGGCAAAGTCGACCTCAGAGGAATTTGAACTCAAAGCGTAAAGACAGTCGAAATGCCACTAAACATTTCGCCCGGCGTGCTAACGTTTCTTATTTCTTTATTGTCCACAAGGGGCTAAACATAGAGGGGACAAACAAGGACAGACAAAGCTATTAAGTCGATTACATCGACCTCAGTGCGTAACTGGTACTTAATTTATCGACCCCGAAAGGATGAAAGGCAAAGTCGACATCGGCGGAATTTGAACTCAGAACGTAACGGCAGACGAAATACCTATTTCTTTACTACCCACATGGGGCTAAACACAGAGAGGACAAACAACGACAGACACACGGATTAAACCGATTACATCGACCCCAGTGCGGTGCGTAACTGGTACTTATTTAATCGACCCCGAAAGGATGAAAGGCAAAGTCGACCTCGGCGGAATTTGAACTCAGAACGTAGCGGCAGACGAAATACCGCTAAGCATTTTGCCCGATGTGCTAACGTTTCTGCCAGCTCGCCGCTTTATCTATTTATTGAATTAGCAGGTAACTAGCCGAGTAATCTACTGATGCGTAAAACCTAAACGGCTTTTTTAAAGCAGAGCGTAACACAAGCGTGGCGAAGCTGGACCTTTCACATTGTCGGTAGAATCCATCAGTGGAGGCGCAATGGCCCAGTGGTTAGGGCAGCGGACTCGCGGTCATAGGATCGCGGTTTCGATTCCCAGACCGGGCGTTGTGAGTGTTTATTGAGCGAAAACACCTAAAAGCTTCACGAGGCTCCGGCAGGGATGGTGGTGATCCCTGCTGTACTCTTTCACCACAACTTTCTCTCACTCTTACTTCCTGTATTTCAAAGGGCCGGCCTTGTCACTCTCTGTGTCACGCTGAATATCCCCGAGAACTACGTTAAGGGTGCACGTGTCTGTGGAGTGCTCAGCCACTTACACGTTAATTTCACGAGCAGGCTGTTCCGTTGATTCGGGTCAACCGGAACCCTCGTCGTCGTAACCGACGGAGTGCTTCCAAAGAATCCATCTGGCAAGTTTTCAATGTTTCCCTCTGTCAAATTCGTCCACATAACTTGGCTCAACTAGAAACTTTAGTAAAGAGAAAAACACTTGATAAAGATGCCAGGCAATGAGATCGAACGTGAGACCTCATGACTGCAAAGCGTATACATACCCACGAACATCCGTGTGCACGCGCTAACAAGCATGTGGAAGCACTCCGTCGGTTACGACGACGAGGGTACCGGTTGATCCGATCAACGGAACAGCCTGCTCGTGAAATTAACGTGTAAGTGGTTGAGCACTCCACAGACACGTGCACCCTTAACGTAGTTCTCGGGGATATTCAGCGTAACACAGAGAGTGACAAGGCCGGCCCTTTGAAATACAGGTACAACAGAAACAGGAAGTAAGAGTGAGAGAAAGTTGTGGTGAAAGAGTACAGCAGGGATCGCCATCATCCCTGCCGGAGCCTCGTGGAGCTTTTAGGTGTTTTCGCTCAATAAACACTCACAACGCCCGGTCTGGGAATCGAAACCGCGATCCTACGACCGCGAGTCCGCTGCCCTAACCACTGGACCATTGCGCCTCCGCTAACAAGCATATCATACAATAGAACCTTGTATTGTTATGGGTCTTTATATCAATAGATTTCCTCTAGAATTAATACAAAGAAATGAAGACGGATCATTTTAAAAGCCTGTTCGAATTTTAGTAATATAATTTATTTCCTGTTTCCCTTATATAATGTGTATCCTGCTCACCTGATACAGTAACATATATTGTTTACCTGCTATAACACGTTTATGCAGTATAATGAGGTGAGGTATGTATGTATGTATGTATGCATGCATGCATGCATGTATGCATGTATGCATGTATGTATGTATGTATGTATGTATGTATGCATGTATGCATGTATGCATGTATGTATGTATGTATGTATGTATGCATGTATGTATGTATGTATGTATGTATGTATGCATGCATGTATGCATGTATGCATGTATGTATGTATGTATGTATGTATGTATGCATGTATGCATGTATGTATGCATGCATGTATGCATGTATGTATGTATGTATGTATGTATGTATGCATGCATGCATGTATGCATGTATGCATGTATGTATGTATGTATGTATGTATGCATGTATGCATGAAAGGCATGTATGCATGTATGCATGTATGTATGCATGTATGCATGTATGCATGTATGTATGTATGTATGTATGTATGCATGCATGTATGCGTGTATGAATGTATGTATGTATGTATGTATGTATGTATGTATGTATGCATGCATGCATGTATGTATGTATGTATGTATGTATGCATGCATGCATGCATGCATGTATGCATGTATGTATGTATGTATGCATGTATGTATGTATGTATGCATGCATGCATGTATGTATGTATGAATGTATGTATGTATGTATGCATGTATGTGTGTATGTATGCATGCATACATGCATGCATGCATGCATGTATGTATGTATGCATGCATGTATGTATGTATGCATGTATGTATGTATGTATGCATGCATGTATGTATGTATGCATGCATGCATGCATGCATGTATGCATGCATGCATGCATGTATATATGCATGCATGTATGTATGCATGCATGTATGTATGTATGCATGCATGTATGTATATATGTATGCATGTATGTATGTATGTATGTATGTATGTATGCATGCATGTATGTATGTATGTATGTATGTATGCATGTATGCATGCATGCATGCATGCATGTATGTAGGTATGCATGCATGCATACATGCATGCATGCATGTATGTATGTATGCATGCATGTATGTATGTATGCATGTATGTATGTATGTATGCATGCATGTATGTATGTATGCATGCATGCATGCATGCATGCATGTATGCATGCATGCATGTATGTATGTATGTATGCATGCATGTATGTATGCATGCATGTATGTATGTATGTATGTATGTATGTATGCATGCATGCATTTATGTAAGTATGTATGTATGTATGTATGCATGCATGTATGTATGCATGCATGCATGCATGTATGTAGTATGTATGTATGCATGCATGCATGTATGCATGCATGTATGTATGTATGTATGTATGTATGCATGCATGCATGCATGTATGTATGTATGCATGCATGCATGTATGTATGTATGTATGTATGTATGCATGCATGCATGTATGTATGTATGTATGCATGCATGCATGTATGCATGCATGCATGTATGTATGCATGTATGTATGTTGCATGCATGTATGTATGTATGTATGTATGCATGCATGCATGCATGTATGTATGCATGTATGTATGAATGTATCTTTTATCTTTATTTGTTTTAGGCATTGGACTGCATCCATGCTGGGGCACCGCTTTGAAGGGTTTAGTTAAAGAAATCAGCAACATTATTTTTAAGGCTGGTACTTGCTGCTCAACACTAGTGTCATGCGCTGGTGGGGAACAAAAACAAACACAAAGACCCCACCACCACAGAAACCATCAATTTGTCTATCTATCTATCTATCTATCTATCTATCTATCTATCTATCTATCTATCTATCTATCTATTTGCAAAAAAAAGAAGTATAACATGTGACTTCATTGACCGAGGTTACCGTGGTCTTTTCCGTAGGCTTTTCTTTCCACGGGTAAACCTCACCTGTCCTCCCCTTTACACTTCATATTGACATTTCTGTGATAACGATCCCTATTGATCAACTTTTTTTCCTTTCCCTCCCTCCCCCTTTTTTTAAAAATTTTATTCTATCCTCCACTTTTTTGTCCTCTTTCTTTCCATTTACGATCCCTTTTGATCGAAAACCAAACCCCCTTCTTTTACCCCCCAAAAGAAAAGCTCTACCTTGTAATTTTGTCCTGTCTGTGTGCAGCCCTGTGTGGCTAATAAAGAAACATATCTATCTGAGCCTAAGACCACATCGTTGGGAATCAAGTTTCTTAACAGCGCAGGCACGCCTGCGCTTATATATATATATATATATATATATAAACATCATCGATCACACTCGATGTATGTGCTTTGCTTGATCGCCGATAAGCTGCTGCATAGCGTGGTGAGACGACTTCCTCAAAGCGTTTGGTGTTAAAACACCCGAAAGTCATAGACAAGCGAGACAACTCGCTCGAAATCCCCTTCAAGCGAAACATTGATATCCACCGCACTAAACCATGGCTTGCCGCCGAACAAGCAGAAAGAATACTTTGAATATGTGCGGTCGATAATGTTTACAACACTAGCGCTGCTTGTCATTCATATTTAAATTCATTCTTACATACTCATCGTCGTGGCATACCATCAAATGGTTTTTACACTATTTGTATATAGTCATGGACTGGTGATTCAGTTCACCTGTGATTCGGTTCATGTACGTAATAATGATGAGTCACAAAAATGATGAAACAATGATTTCCATCGCTTTTGAATGGAATTTACGGTGAGCTGTTTAGCCTGTCTATGTCTTTTAGGTGTTTTAACACCCGGTACTTTGAAGGAGTTATCCTCACCACGTTAGCCGCAGCGGACCGTTGAACAAGCAAAGCACATACATTGAGTATGTGTGGTCGATAATGTTTACAACACTTGCGCTGCTTTACGACAGCGATCCCTGGAATATCTATTCCCGAGAAAAGTAGTGTCTCCACATTTTTTATTTATGTAATAACGTATCCCATTGGAATCAAAAGGGCCATATAGCTCCTTGGAGCAGACATGATGCTCGCTGTGAATTTCAAAAAAAAATTCATGCCAATTTGTTAAAGATATTGTCGAAAATATGTCATCTTGAATTTGAACGCGATTTCCCAAAATGGCATGATTTTATCGATTTTTTCTGATGGTAAGGTATTGCATGAAAAACTAACGTCAGAATTAAGTTCCTTAGGGTAACATTAAGCTTCACCATGAGTTTGGTGAAAATCGATTGCAAGTTGCGAAAACTACAACAGAAAATGTGTTGCATATGATAAGCTTAGATTCTCGACCCCATGTCGAATTTATCGATTTTTTTCAGAACTGGGGGAACTTTGCAAAATTTTCGCTGCGTTAGTTTTGAATTATGGCATTGGGCTATGTGTGTGTCAAGTTTCATCAGAATCGGTTGAAAGCCGTGGTCAGGGTGAGGGTACAACCTGACAGACACACAGACAGACAAACTGCCTTTTATATATATAGAGAGAAGAGATGAGAAGCATTTTGGACATCAAGTGAACTGATCGCGTTGCCAACAATGAGGTCCAGGCTCACACTCTGATACCCAGCCTTCTCAACCTATTTTCACATACTGCGCTACACACACCGTAAGTCAGATTAGAGAGTCAGAAAAGACCTTCTGCATAGGCAAGTGGCTATAACACATAGGCGATGCCAACTTCATTTTCAAAGGTGTCTGCAAGAGAGACCTGAAGTCTCTCTACATGTATGTTGAAAGGTAGAAGGATATTACTGATAGGCGCGATCAGAAATTGATGACGGTTTTAAAAGACGAGGGGTGGAGTTGAGATTAGTTGATGAAGAAAAACTAAATCGGCTGAAAAGCAGCCCCAATTGAAGTCACTGTGGATGGGACCGTCATTCACAAGGTCACAGCAGACATGCATACATCCATATGTTTAATTATAACCTTACTAAATGTTACTTTAGTAATAATATATGCTAGTTTCAATTAGTTTTGTTGATACTTTAATTGTCGTTAACGATTTTATTTTCTTTGAAAGAAGTTTGTCTTATAAATAACTAGCAGTATCGCCCGGCGTTGCTCGGGTTTGTAAGGGAAATAACTATATAAGCATTTTTAGAGAGTTATAGCCAAAAAATAGCAAAAAAATGCATTAAAAATGGAAAAAAAATTATGGTAAATTTTTTTAAAAATCGTTGACTCATCGTAGACATTTTTAGAGAGTTACTTACCTTATATAATAGCGAAAAAATGCATTAAAATGGAAAAAAATGATGGTAAATTTTTTTTAAATCGTAGACTCATCGTAGACGCGCGCTAATACCCAGAAGGGCTCGATATGAATCACGACTATAAGATACCCGGTTTTGGTTAAACTGCACCGCAAAATGTGGGAGTAGTTAGGAATCTAAATCGTAGGAGACAGACACACAACTTCACTTTTAGATATAAAGATTTCTAGCATAGGCACAAAAGCTCAAATTGGGTGTGGGGGAAGGTTAGTTGACTGGGACTTCAAATTTTTCAAGTCCAGATGGATGAAACCCAAACCTGACCTTGGTGAGATTTGAATTCAGTAGGTAAAGAGCCGAAACAAATACAATAAAACATTATATTTACCGCTCTACCAACCCATCACCGTTGGAAATATTTAGAAACACAATATCTCAAATAACATTTGTTAATGGAAGCACTCCGTCGGTTACGACGACGAGGGTTCCGGTTGATCCGATCAACGGAACAGCCTGCTCGTGAAATTAACGTGTAAGTGGCTGAGCACTCCACAGACACGTGCACCCTTAACTTAGTTCTCGGGGATATTCAGCGTGACACAGAGAGTGACAAGGCCGGCCCTTTTTTGAAATACAGGTACAACAGAAACAGGAAGTAAGAGTGAGAGAAAGTTGCGGTGAAAGAGTACAGCAGGGATCACCACCATCCTCTGCCGGAGCCTCGTGGAGCTTTTAGGTGTTTTCGCTCAATAAACACTCACAACGCCCGGTCTGGGAATCGAAACCGCGATCCTATGACCGCGAGTCCGCTGCCCTAACCACTGGGCCATTGCGACTCCACATTTGTTAATATACAACTGTGAAAAGGCGGGGAGCTGGCAGAATCGTTAGCGGCATTTCGTCCGTCTTCATGTTCTGAGTTCAAATTCTGCCGAGAATTTGCCCTTCATTCTTTCAGGATCGACAAAATAAATCCCAGTTGAGCTTTGGGGCGATGTCATTGACTTACTTCTCCATCCCCCAAATTGCCGGCCTTGTGTACAAAATTTGAAATCAGTATACAACAGTAAATAATTTCACAATCATGCATATATTAAACATGGATGTGTAAACAGACTGTCTGATCAAAACTGAGGACTGTGTCTGTCTCTCTCTCCCCCTCTTTCCTCCTCTCTCTCCTTCTTCCCCCTGTCTCACTCCCTGTGCAGAGCGAACCCGAGAATAGCTCGACAAGTTCTCACTGGTTACCGATATCTCATTGCGCTTCTTTATTATTGTTCCTTCTAAAGAGAAAGTGTGGTGAGAGGAATCAGTTTACAATTTTCCTACAAAATAAAAAGGAGTGGAGGGCCAGCAACAGGCACCGATCGTTCTTATTTGCACATACTAGTAAATTGGGAAGAATGTATTAATAGCTAAAGTAGATTTTTGACACTGTGGTGTATAGATTAATTCACATATGGACGTTTAACGTATAAACGACCCCAAGTCAACAGGATACTCTTCTGTAAAGTATGCGTGTGTGAACACGTGACTAGAAGTGTGTGTACCGTTGGCGATTTTTTTCCTCCGTCTTCCCTTCTTTGGATCTTTCCTTTTCCTATGTTTCTGACGAAGAGCTCCGCTCGAAACGTTAAACCCTCCTTCTTTCCTGAGCGTCCAGTAATACTATACTTGTTCCACGTCCTCGCGTTGTTGTGTTTTCGCTTTGTGTTTTCATGTTTGGATTAACTTTATATATATATATATATATATATATATATATATATATATATATTATATATATATATATATGTGTGTGTGTTTCAAACACGTTAGTGGTTGAATATATTCTTAAGTTCACCATTTCGTCAATCGCGGCAGCTTCCAAGCTTCACCACTAATTCAGTTCTCAACTGAATTGCAAACTGTTAATAGTTTTAAAGAGGACACCTCCTCAGCTACACTTTGGCATAAATAGTTTGAGATTTGGTTCAGTAGAAAAAAAGTTACATCAAAATATCTGCGACCTTAAGGGGGGGGGGGCAGTAAGGCAGACATTCATCTTTAACTAACAAAATGTTTAATTTTAAATTAAAAGTATACTGGGGGGGGGGGGCTTAAATGATAGGAAAATGCATGAGGAATTCAGAATCGTTTGTCGCATTGAACAAAATTAGTACAAAAACAGTTATGAGGTAAAATGTTATGAAATAAATGTTATGAATAAGTAAGGGAGTAACGCTTAAGAGATAAGAATAAAGAATATATTTCTAAAATGAATGCTAGCATTTTAAAGCAGTGAGTTGACAGAAACGTTAGCGTGCCGAGCGAAATTCTTAGCAGTATTTCGCCTATTGTTACATTTTGAGTTCAAATTTTGCCGAGGTCGACTTTGACGTACAGGATTATTTAATTAAATTTTTTTTAACTAAACACTTTCAAACTTCCGATACTGGTAGAATGTGTCACAAAGAACAGGTTTTACTCTTAATATTTTTGACAAAATTTTGTATTTTAGAAGTTATTTCGTCAGAATTTACAGAGTGACAATGGACAAATTCGTGTTTGATAAGTGCCAACACACGAAACTCCCAGCTTTTGACTTACTCTCTAACGTCTTCCGATGATATATACATATTACATATATGTGTAAAAAAAATCTCATCACGCAATCGAGCCAATCAAAGAGCCTCTACCTGGTCGCTCGACACGCTAAAAATAGCAACCAAAGCATCTCCCTACCTAAATCATATGCCCATTGTATGTAATGTCCTAGATTATTTCGAAATGAACGGTTTGCTGAAGGCTGGAATGTTTTTGATGATAGGTTTGCAGTATTTGAGGCTAAATAACAACAACATTATGGTAAATTTCTATATTAACACCTGCACGATTTTCACTAAGAAAAAACAAAACATTTGATTTTTTGCGTGGAATCAAGAACCCTGACCTCCTAAAATGCTGCAAATCCTTTATTTTGGTTCGGATAAAATGATGTGGGGTCCCCCACCCCATTCCCGGAATCATTGAAATTTTTTTCGTTGAATGAATTCCTGTGACCTAACATTGCAAAATTAGGTTACTTAAGGTGAGCCTGGTAACTGATGGTTTTGGGGTCTTGTTGTTTGTAACTTTTGGTGAGCCATGGTGCAACCAACAACATGGTAAAAATCCCTTCCATTAGTTTGGTAGGGATGAGAAATATCAGACCATTCAATCACAACATATATTTAAATTAAGCATGAAAAAAATTGAAGTATTATCATCAACTACATGGAAAAATTGAAATATTATCTTTCAGTATTTTATAAGGTAAAAACTTAAATTATTAATTGACACATTATTAATTATCTTATAACAGCAATACCAGGGAAAATCATGGATTACATGGAAAAATGTGAGCATGAAAAGTCATATTCTTAAGATTATAAACCTGGATTATAAACACACACACACACACACCACACACACACACACACTCACTCACTCACACACACACAGACACACTCACTCACTCACACACACACAGACACACACACACACACTCACTCACTCACACTCACACACACACATTCACTCACTCACACATACACGCACTTAGAGGAACAGACAGAGAGGAGAAAGGAGAGAGAGGGAGGGAGGGAGAGGAAGAGATAAAGTTTGTTGGAGAGACACATTACGATTAAGTGAAAGCGATTGGCATAAACATCTACCCTCCCCCCCTCACACATTAAGGAGAAAGGCTCATACACAGAGAAAGAGAGGAGATAAAAAGAGGAGAGAGATAGAGAGAGAGAGAGAGAGAGAGAAAGGGGAAGGGAAAAGAAGAAAAAGAGAGAGAGGGAGACAAAGAGAAACATTGAAATGTTAAACAAGTCAGCATCGAATCAGCGACACCAAACAGGTAGCGCCAAAATGGCTGTGCGAAAATGTTTGTGCGTAAACGTCTTATTTCTGTGTGTTTTTTAGGAAGCACTCCGTCGGTTACGACGATGAGGGTTCCGGTTGATCTGAATCAACGGAACAGCCTGCTCGTGAAATTAACGTGTAAGTGGCTGAGCACTCCACAGACACGTGTACCCTTAACGTAGTTCTCGGGGATATTCAGCGTGACACAGAGAGTGACAAGGCCGGCCCTTTGAAATATAGGTACAACAGAAACAGGAAGTAAGAGTACAGCAGGGATCACCACCATCCCCTGCCGGAGCCTCGTGGAGCTTTTAGGTGTTTTCGCTCAATAAACACTCACAACGCCCGGTCTGGGAATCGAAACCGCGATCCTACGACCGCGAGTCCGCTGCCCTAACCACTGGGCCATTGCGCCTCCACATTTCTGTGTGTATACTTCGTCACTCATACTTACAGCACTTGGTCACTTCTCGCCATGACACTTTGATACCAATTATTTCACACTCGTGTGCTAAGGCATCGATGACGTCGCATGCATCGTTCTTCCATTGCTCCATGTCTCCAGTTTCACGACACATCACTGTATTACACATCGTATAATACTTCAGTAGATTTTCCCGCCCGAGTTGCAGCATACACTTACGGAAGCGAGTTCCAAACATATGGTCGCAGTACTTATGACCTTCCAAACAAGACTCATAGCCTGAAAATAAAAAGGTAATGGGTTAAATCGATCAAATTATGGCTAAACTGATCGGTATGATGGAGGAAATTTGCCGATGTACTGGAAGAATTAGAATAAAATGAAATCTCATACCTTTCCAAGAATCATCGTATGTCTTCACACTGCACATTATATTTAAATCCCGTTCCTTGCTTGGTAGAGTCAGCTTAACAATACGGCCTATCATTTCTTGCTTGCAGGAAACCTCAACTGTTTGCTTAGTAAAATAACAAATACATGTTTCTCTTTCAAGTAGCTTGAGCTTCAGAGATCTGGCTACATTGTCCACACTCTCTACCAAATAATCTAAGACAAAAATAGATTTAAGTGAGAAAATGCGTACATATCAAAATGTATATTGTTTACAGAAGAGTGTTTTTAATAAGCTGTAATATTTCTGTTTAAAATCTCTCTTTCAACGTTTTAAAGAAGTAAAGGAAAATAAATTCTGCATCCCCTCATTTTTTATTTATTTATTTTTGTTTCATGTGTCGAGTTCTTCTGTGTGATAATGTGTGGAGGCGCAATGGCCCAGTGGTTAGGGCAGCGGACTCGCGGTCGTAGGATCGCGGTTTCGATTCCCAGACCGGGCATTGTGAGTGTTTATTGAGCGAAAACACCTAAAGCTTCACAAGGCTCCTGCAGGGGGTGATGGTGAACCCTGCTGTACTCTTTCACCACAACTTTCTCTCACTCTTACTTCCTGTTTCTGTTGTACCTGTATTTCAAAGGGCCAGCCTTGTCACACTCTGTGTCACGCTGAATCTCCTCGAGAACTACGTTAAGGGCACACGTGTCTGTGGAATGCTCAGCCACTTACACGTTAATTCCACGAGCAAGCTGTTCCGTTGATCGTATCAGCTGGGACCCTCATCGTCGTAACCGACGGAGTGCTCCTTTTAAGTGATAACGTATAGAAATTTTGGGCCGTGTTTATTACTTAGTGGAAGCACTCCGTCGGTTACGACGACGAGGGTTCCGGTTGATCCGAATCAACGGAACAGCCTGCTCGTGAAATTAACGTGTAAGTGGCTGAGCACTCCACAGACACGTGCACCCTTAACGTAGTTCCCGGGAATATTCAGCGTGACACAGAGAGTGACAAGGCCCGGCCCCTTGAAATACAGGTACAACAGAAACAGGAAGTAAGAGTGAGAGAAAGTTGTGGTGAAAGAGTACAGCAGGGATCACCACCATCCCCTGCCGGAGCCTCGTGAAGCTTTAGGTATTTTCGCTCAATAAACACTCACAACGCCCGGTCTGGGAATCGAAACCGCGATCCTATGACCGCGAGTCCGCTGCCCTAACCACTGGGCCATTGCGCCTCCACCGTGTTTATTACACAGCCTTAAGTGTCGGGAAAGAGTGACGTATGTGAGAAGGAAGTGGGTTAAATATTGAGTTATCATATTCATTGGCATGCATTCAGTTCAAGCCAGCTGTAGTCTTAGTTTGTGTATCTCGATTAAGATAGATTCTTTTATCCGCAGGTTACCGAATTGCGATCTCCAGTTTCAAATATTGTAACAGTTACTTTTGGTATCCTGTCCCAGTTAATTCTGAGTGTCTGGTCTAGCCATCTAAGCCGCTTCTTAAGGTCTTACAAAGTGTCAAATGGAGAACTGTACCACAAAACTGAATGCATCGGAGTGATCCTTGATGGTCCTTCAAACAAAATAATGGCAGCTCATTTGGCTAGGGCACACACTCAGCACATACAGGGGCAGGATACCAAAAGTTATATGGAAATAGACTCCACCCGGAAAGTGAAGGTTTAGACGGCAAAAAACTACTTGGAGTACATCGGTTGAGAGATTCTTAGGACTGTAAATCATCTCACTGCGAAGAACCTCTCATGCATTCTTCTTTCTTCATTCTTCACTTTCACTGTCTCCCTTTCATCTTTTTTACGGTTTCATCTAAACACTTCCCCACTCTTTCTGATCTCTTCTAGCAGCATAATATTTATCTATCTTATTTCTTATTTCTTTATTACCCACAAGGGGCTAAACATAGAGGGGACAAACAAGGACAGACAAAGGTATTAAGTCGATTACATCGACCCCAGTGCATAAATGGTACTTAATTTATCGAGCTGGCAGAAACGTTAGCACGCCGGGCGAAATGCGTAGCCGTATTTCGTCTGTCGTTATGCTGTGAGTTCAAATTCCGCCGAGGTCGACTTTGCCTTTCATCCTTTCGGGGTCGATAAATTAAGTACCAGTTGCGCACTGGGGTCGATGGAATCGACTTAATACCTATGTCTGTCCTTGTTTGTCCCATCTATGTTTAGCCCCTTGTGGGTAATAAAGAAATAGGTACTTAATTTATCGACCCCGAAAGGATGAAAGGCAAAGTCGATATCGGCGGAATTTGAACTTAGAACGTAGTGGCAGACGAAATACTGCTAAGCATTTCGCCCGGCGCGCTAACGTTTCTGCCAGTTCGCCGCCACATAATATTTATCTAACTGTCTGTCTATCAATCTGTCTGTATGTCTGCCTGTTCACCATTTCTGTACATACACACACACACACATACATACACACACACACTCATACTCACACACACATCTATATACATACATACATACATACACACATGTGTGTGTGTGCCTCTGTGTGAGTGTGTGTGTGTGTGTGCGCGTGTGTGTGTAAGCCGTCTAAGAGTCCATAAGTCAGGTAAAAATGCACTCGTATATCTGTCAGGAGAGCGGGTATATTAATCGAAGTGTACAGTATTATATATCTATTACGGCTGATCTTACCAACTGGTTTCACACTAGGGGTTCAACGAAGCGTTAGGTAATAGTCCGATTATGTAACCTTGCACTCATCAGAGGTAGCCGTTATGGAATGAAATATGGTGACCTTCATATTTCATTCTATAACCGCTACCTCTGATGAGCGCAGGGTTACCTAACACTCCGTTGAACCTCTAATGCGAAACTGATTGGTAAGATCAGCCGTGATGGATTGTACATTTCGATTAATATATATATTATCGGACTAACGGTTATGGGTTCTTTAAGATTTTTATTTTAAGTGACCGGACATAGCTTCTTTGAACATGCTACCCACTGGAATGAATACATATATATATATATGAATGTAAGTATAGCCGAAATTCTATTTCCCGGCTGACAAAAGGGGTATTAATAACACCGTACGAATATGGGTACTAACGCTAATATAAGATCAGTATAAATATATTTGCTCATATTATTACTCTAAATTATTTAGAATACTCATAATCATATATGTATGTATGTGTGGAGGCGCAATGGCCCAGTGGTTTGGACAGCGGACTCGCGGTCGTAGGATCGCGGTTTCGATTCCCAGACCGGGCGTTGTGTGTGTTTATTGAGCGAAAACACATAAAAGCTCCACGAGGCTCCGGCAGGGGGATGGTGATCCCTGCTGTACTCCTTCACCACTCTTTCTCTCATTCTCTTTCTTCTGTTGGCCTGCTCGCTTAGCCAGCGGGGTGACGTCATTCGAAGGCTAAAACAATGCGAACGCATTGTGACCAGCGATGTGTAGCAACATCTGATGGTCTGGTCGGTCACATGATGATGATGTATGTATGTATGTATGTATGTATGTATGTATGTATGTATGTATCCTCATCTATTTTGATTACTTGCTATGACAACTAAAGATTGTCTCACAGAAACCTTGACAACTATTAAACCGAGGAATAGTTTTATATAAATATTTTTGTGCTGAAAGTCAGTCAGGTATGAAAATAAAATTTCTAGGCTCTGTATGTTCAAAAGTCTAATACACTTTAAAAAAGTTTCTCAAGGAGATTAGAATAAAGAGAAAATAAAACCCATTTATACTCACAAGCCGATTCGTTTTTGCGAAGAAAGGAAGCTTTTGTAAATCTCGCAGTTTCATATAAGTTTAACATTAAATTTGAATTGTCTTCCCATATATTTTTTATATCACTTCTTGTTGTTGATGGAGTGACTATCTGCAAAAATCTATCTGACTGTTGTCTCAAAGATTTCATATTATTAGTTATACCGGGAGTTCCTTTTCTAAACTGGGTTGTTTTTCCCGTAGGAGTCTTTGGTGTGTGCGGTAGAATACTTTCAGGATGTGTACTAATTGTAGTATCACCTGGAATATGGAATTTCATGATATCGTTTCGGTCAAAATGTTCAATCATTGAAGGATATCCAGTTGTAGCGAATGGTCTTCCAGTTTTTGTTGGTTCTTGATACTGATCTGGAGAATAACTAGCATGAAATCGCTGTTTCTTAGAACTTAAAATATCTAAATAAGCATTAGGGGTTGTTCTATCCATAGGGATTTTTCGATCATCTTCTGTAAAATCAAGGACAGGTGTTTCGTATGATGGAATATTACTGTGTAACGTTTCGGGAAATGACTTTTCTGATTCATCTGTTTTTGTGAAACTTTTGTTAAATGTGCTCAGTATATGGATAGGTACCTCACTTGTTGATGCTCCGGGATCAATAGAATCTTGGTAATTGATAAAGCTAGTGTATTCTGGAAGTGGAATACCTTCATCGATTAGATCCGTTTCTAAACCGGGTTCTACTTTAACGCTGTATGGCTGCGTTATTTTCTGAAGTTTACTATCATCTCTTTCGGGTGATTTTGACTTGTGATCAATATCTGTGGCACTACCTTTAGCTTTAGTGTGAGGAGTCATTGTTATGGTATGTTGAATAGGAATTTGGTCTGATTCTGTATCAAAGTCAGAAAATATACTTTCGTTGGATTTACCAGGATGTCGGGGAGAAACATTCTTGAGGCCACTAAATCGTGATTTATCAACACTCTGTTTGGATTTTACAGTTGGAGTTTTAACAGTCGGGATTTTCTTTTCAATGAAGGGCTTCATATCTTGGTGCTTGGTCTGAAATAAATCTGAAGCAATTTCTGTAACAATTTTCTCTTTTTCTTTTGGAGCAGATCCCGTTAGTTGTCGGAGCGCATCAAAACCATGAAAATGTTCTGTACGGTCAACATCAACCTCTATTGATGAATGTGTGTCTTGACTTTCAGGATGTGAACCTTTTGAAGTAAGACCTACATCCATTAGCTGACCGAATAATAAAGTTGAAGGAAGATCAAGGAGTGTTTTTAATTGATTTTGATCTTGTTTCTTGTCTAATATTGATGAAATGCCTGAAAACGTTTGGTGTTGGGCAGAAGTTCTAGACGATGACACTTTTGGTTTAAGAGATGAAAAACTATCCATCACATTTTCTTTGGGAAAGTCTTCAGATTTAGTCGATAGCCTCTCTTTAGTAATACTGTCAGTGAAAATAACTGAAGATAAATCGTCAGTCCGTTTGGCTGATGCATTAATGGCAAGGTCTTTTTCAGTCTTCTGTTTATCGACTGGCGATCTAGTGACCAGAGACGGATAGGCATGGGTCAGTTCAGAAGCCGAATGTTTTCCGGTTTCCTTAGTTTTGCTTACTCGACCGCCTGAAGAAGAAAGACTAGTGTCATGAACCAGTTTCAATGTTGCGTCAGTAGAAGTTTCTGTTTTCCCGCCAGGCATGTCTACAGGCATCTTATGACTATCAACATAATTCTCGCCTGTTTTTCTTTGCGTTTCCCCATCTAATGATAAGACTTTACCATCTTTTGATGGTTCTGACGTTGAACTAACAAATTTCGGTTCACCTCTATCGACTTTTTTGCCTACGTCACCGTATTTTACTGCCTTTTCTCCTTTGATTTGTGTTGTTGCTGAAATCTTCATCCCGTCCCTGTCAAAATGCTTATTAGTAAAAGAGGTTTGGTACAAGGTGCCAGCGCTTATCTGGTGATCAGTATCTTGGATTTCTTTTCTAAAGCCATTATCTAATGATGGTGCCTTTATCCAACTTTTGCCGTTTGATTTAATAGTTGTCCGATAACCTGGATGTAAAAACTCATATCCACTGCTTTCTCTGAGAATCCCATCACCAGATTTTGAATATGTGGTTGGTGTATGTTTATCTAATACTGATTCAGCAATGGAAGATCCTGTCTTAGTTGGTTCAGAAAATTTTGATTTAACACTAACTTGGAAACCATCACTCACTTTTGTCGGATCATAACTCTTTATTCTATCGATATATTTCGATGTATGACGTGGTGTGTCATCAACTTGCATTGTATAAGAGCTTTTTATTCTATCTGCATCATGTGAGGTACCGAAAATTTTCGTTGGATCATAACTGATTATTTTATCGGTTCCATGTGAGGCTTCATCAGTTTTTGACACATACACTCCTTCTTTATCTGTACTATGTGAGCTAGCATCTGGTCGTGATGGATCGTAACTGCTCAATATATCAGCATCTTGTAAGGTACCATCTACGTTAGTTGAACCATGCAACAAGTCATATGTCTTTACAGGTTCATAACTCTTTGGTCTTTCAGTACTCTGATATATAATGTCAGTTTTAGGCGTTTGAAAAATTCCCAACTCATCAGTTCTACGCCAAGCATTATCCAATGTTTTCGATTTATCAGTATCATCCAAGCTAATATATTGATTAGCTGACTGATTAATTCTAGATTTGTCAGAACTGCTCACTGTATGATCAAATTCAGATGGTCTGTGGCTTTTCATTTTGTCTGTAACATGTGAGCTATCACCCATTACATTACTTTCAGAATCCTGTAAATTATCATCTGTAACATGTAATGTAGCATGTTGTCTCGAGGATCCATCGCTTTCCAGAGAGACACCAGTTCGTTTAGGTATTTGATAACTAGTTAATTTAATACTATCATCTGTTTTCGTTGCTTCTCCGTGCTTAGATGTTTCGTTAAAAGGTAAATCAGCATTCGATATAACAGTTTCACTACTTCTAAAGATACCCTTACCTGCCTATTACCATCTGATTGAGTAGTTTCATATTTATTTAGACTATGCCAAGTATCATACTGTTGCGGCTTTGAATGGTTTCTTGATTCTGTTACATTATGCAAGCTACCATTTGCTTGAGTTAATTTATGACTTGTTGATTCCTTTATTCTATACGAAATACCATCTACTTGAGACGATTCATATCCATGTAGTCCATCTATACTATATGGAGTACTATCTGGAGATGATGGTTTGTATCCAGGTAGATCATCTGTATCCTGTCTTCTACGATCTAATTGAGACAGTTGTAGTCCACTTATACTTTGTAGTCCATCTATACTATGTGATGGGATACCTTCGGACTGAGTTGGTCCATGAGTATTTAATTCACCCGTACTATAAGTAGAACTATCTAGCAGTGATGCTTCTTGTTCAGATAATCCTTTTGTAATATGCGAGATGTCATCTGTTTGAGTCGGTTTATGTCCATGAAGAGTACTAGCTAGTTCTGTTGGCCTGTGTCCATACAGTTCACCTGTATCACGTATGGTACCATCTAATTTAGAGAGTGTATGTCCATGCAAATCACCTGTATCATATGAGATACCATCTATTTGAATCAGTTCCTGCACATGGGACTTATTAAATCCATCTGAAATACCATCTAACAGAGATGATTTATTGTTAATAAGTCGTCCTGTGTCATGAGAAGTACCACTTCTTTGAGTCGTTTCATATTCGCCCTGTTCATCTGAACCAATGTTCACGGTACCCTCTAACTGAACTGGTTCTTGCCTTTTAGATGCGTCTGTACCATGTGAAGTACTATATAACTGAGATTGATTATGCTTATATAATTCACTTGTATCATGCAAAGTACCATCGATAGTCGGTTCATATTCATTCAGTTTACTTGTACCAACGTTCAACGTACCATCTACTTGAGTTGGTTCGTATTCTTTTGATTTACGCATACCATGCAAAGCATCGTCTACAATAGTTGATTCCTGCCTGTAGAATTCACTAGTACCATGTGAGGTACTATCTAGTAGAGAAGGTTCAAGTCTATGCGATATATCTGTACTATCTAAGGTAGTGTTCAGTTGAATGGGTTTATGTTCCTTTAATTCATCAATACTACGTGATTCGTTGAGTACCAGGGTAGATTCATTCCTCTTCGATTCCCCAATGTCATATGAAATATTTTGCAATTTAATCATCTCATGTCTTCTAACTTCATCTATACTATGGGAAGTATTATGTTGTTTCGTCTCGTGAAATATTTCTTTCTCTGGACCTGGTGAGGTACTGTCTACATGGGACAATTCATGTTTATGTGATTCATCAATGCCAAGCAATGTGTCATCCAGCTGAACTGGTGTATGTTTATGTTCATCTTCATCAGGCAAGGTACCATATAACTGAGTTGGCTGTTGTCCTCTTAATTCTTCTATATGTTGCATAGTATGATTTACTTGAATCGGTGTATGTCCTCTTGAATCACCTCTGCCATCTGAGACTTCATGTAATTGAGATGTATCTCTCAAGGTACTGACTGCTTGTGTTGGCTCCACATATATTTTTGATATGTCTGCACCAAGTGATGCGCCATCTAGATGAGATAAGCTAGGTAGCCGTTTTTCTTCAGCAGCCTGAGAAATACTGTCTAGTAGAGTTGTTTCAAATTTTTTTGATTTCTCCCTACTAAATGAAGTGCTGTCTCTCACATGAGTAGCTTTATGTTCATAAGTATCATGGAGCTGTGTCGATGATTCATAGCCATGTAATTTATTGCCACTGCTATATAAGCTATCATCGATCTGAATTGTTTTAGGACTTCTCGATCTATCAATATCGTGTGCGGTACCATCCATTACTGTTGATTCAGATTTCATTGATGTTTGTCTACCTTGTAATGTAACATATTTCGCAGGTGCTTTATATTCTTTTAATTTACCAGAATCCTTAATGGTAACATCTGTTTCAAATGGTTTCCCACTCTGTAAAGTACCAACCTTTGTGGTCGGTTGACGACTTCTAGATTTATCAGTACTTTGTAAAATACCATCTAGATGTTGATGGTGTTGACTTTGTGATTTGTCGCTACCTTGCAATGTGCTTTGTGGTTTATATTCATGTATTCTTAGTTCTTCGATACCAAACAAAGTAGTATCCGATTTAACAATATCAAGTTTGTCTTGCAGGCCTGAAGTTTTATTGAACGTCTTCACCTCTTTCCTCGGTTGAAGCAATCCTAACGTTTTCATGTCTGGATCAGCCTTGATATCACGTGTTGTTCCCGTATAGCTTTCTTTAGACGTTTTCTCACCTTGTTCAGTGATTAATTTACCTGGCACATCTTGTGTCTCAATTTTTGGGACAGAATTAGACGGATGGAGGAATGAAGACTGACTTTCTTGAAGCCCTGCTGTTATTGTTGGTAAGGCAGATCCTTCATTAGTTATAAATTTAGTGTTAAATCCTAGTGAAGGTATTTCAGATCTAACTCCATGAGTAGATTTCTTATGAGAATCAAATGGGTCTTCTTTTGTTTTAAAACCGAGATCAGTTGGAGGTATTTTGCTTTCAGCTGTTTGTAAAATGTTCTCTTCAGTTCTTTCCCCAGTTACTTCTTGTTCAATAATATTTGTAGACGGAGAATCCTTAGCATCTGTTTGAGTTTCTTCAGTTGTCTCCATCATAAGTGTTTCGGGCTTCAGGAACGAATCGTGTTCAAAAAAGTCCAGTTTCGATGCTTCTGTTCTTCCTGCGATTCTTTTCTTTTCTTTATCTATATCTGATCCCTTAAAGAACACCTGTTTGTCAATGTCAATTGCTGGAACAGTTTCTTTTTTTACTGTTTCAGAAATTTTAACATGCTTTTCAGTGTCTTTTAAAGCAGTTGTCGTTTGAAAAACAGTTGGTTTGTGTGAGATATCAGGTTCTTCAACCAGAATATCTGGTAAGATTTGATGTAGTTGATGAATATCTCGGTTAATAGGGGAGGCACCCATGTGATGTTGATGTTCACGGTATTCCTCTTCTGGTGTATGGGGTATCTTTTTATCTTCTGACTGAGGAAATGACTCTCCGAGTTCTATCTCTGCTAATAGATGTTCACCCTCATCTATGTACGATGGTTGAGGTTTTAACGGATCGTTTTCTGTGTCTTTCTTTGCAATGTCATCCATGTTTTTATCATCAGACAGTGATGTTGTTGGTTTAATCGAATGTCCGCCACGTCCCCATTTTTCTACAGTCCCTTCAACATGCACAGAGGTGTTCATCCTATCATCATGCACTTCATCTAAATTTTCACTGCTGTTCTTTTCGTCTCCCAAACTTTCTTCAGGTAAAAGATCATAAGAATTCTCATCGTATACCAAAAAGTCATTTGCTGATGTTAGTTGTGGAATTTCTGTCGCATTTGCATCATCAACCTGTACCATCTCTCCGTGAAATGTCGGGTCCTCATACTTTTGGCTTGAATTGAAGTCACTCCTGGAAATTCCTCCTAACTCAGACGAGCCATGTTGTGATACTTGGTGGTCTTCTTTACCAAATGTAACTAATCTTTGGTGAGTGTTGTACTTTTTTACTTTGACAGACGTATCATCCAAATCCGATAAAGTGGGTTCAAAAGAAATTCTATCGAAAAGCGAAGACTGATTTCTTTGAGATTCAGTCTCTTCTGTAATATTGCTTATTTCTTTAAATCGACTTCCATCTGTATCAATAGCATCTGATGTTCTAGAGATATTTTGAAATTGTGATGGATGTGAAGACGTCAGCGGAACACCTACGTCAACAAAATGTTTTCCTTGTTTTTCTTCGGTAGAAACATTTCGAATTGCATCTCCGTTATCCGTACTAGGATAAAGCCATTTGTTGTCAGTACCTTCTAAGTTACTTACAGAGACAGGTAACGATGATTTGAACATTTTCTTCTGAGTTACAGAAAACATTTTGTGATCAATATATTTAACATCAGTTTCTTCAGCATCCGTTCTGCTCTCCTCTGTAGTCTTATTCCGATGTATTATTGTTGCCGATGTTGAAAAGACGTTACTTGGAGATATTTGAAATGTGTTTGGCAAGTTTTTCTCTGTTAAGCCTAACGGCTGGACAATGTTATCAGGATAGTAGTTATTTCCGGAATAATGTTTTGCATCACCATCATCAATGTCTTCTGTTAACTCATTATCATTTGGCTTGGCAATATCTATTTCTTGTGTTTTACTATCATCTTCATCATCATTAATATCCCTATGGCTTTGTAGAATTTTTGCTTCACTGCGGCTGTGTTGAAACGGCTTTGCTCTTCTGTGACTGTGTTTTGAGTGCTTTCCTTCCCAAAGACTATCATGCGAAGGTTTTCTATCTCCTCTAGAACTGTCTTGAGAATTCTTTCCTTCCCCAAAATTACCATGTGAATATTTTTTCTCTTCATGGCTACCTTGTCCTTGCTTTCTTTCTCTATGATTGTCGTGTGCGTATTTTCTTTCCCCATTGCTATCTTGCAAGTGTTTTCTTTCCCCATGGCTGTCTGGCAAATATTTTCTTCCCCATTGCTGTCTTGCAAGAGTTGTCTTTCCCCATTGCTGTCTTGCAAGAGTTGTCTTTCCCCATTGCTGTCTTGCGAGTGTTTTCTTACCTCATGGCTTTCGTGTAAGCGTTTACCTTCCCCTTGACTTTTGTATACTTTTTTAAATACATCATGTGATAAATATTTATCTAATACAACTTGATCAGATTTCTTTTGAAAATCACTACCAAAGATTCCTGGTTTATCTATGTTTATGTTTCTACTCATGCTCTTGAACTTCTCTGTATCTTTATCGACATTAGGGGTCTGTTTTTCTGGCCTTACCCGACCGTTTAAATTCATTTCATCACCATACTGGGTTAATAAATTTGAATTGTCTTTCATTAACCTATTTTTTTGTAAATTTGTGTTTGTTAAATCTGAAGGTTCTAAAGGATTTCCTTGATTATCAAATTTAGTGAGTGTGTTCTCTGGAACACTGTTGTAAGGTATTTGAAAAGCCTTTTCAACTGGGTCCAGCTGGCTGATATCCACTTCCCCTAGGTAATCATATGGGTCATATATACTCCCATGATAATTATATACGTTTTCATATTGATGATTCTCAATAATATCAGTGAGTGGACTTCCGTTTTCTGTGGGATACTGTATACTCTGTTGATCATTAGGACCGAGAACTTTGTTGTTTGATCCTCGAGGATTTGTATTTATATCGTGTCTCTGCTGGCCTTTATCGGCTTTGCCATGAACCCCAAAATGAACTCCATTCTCAAAGAGTCCAGGACTATTTTCATCGTAGTAATTTTTATATTGTGTTTTACGCAATTGTTCATCAACTAATGGATAACTGTTTTCGCTCTTATAGCCTTTTGCTATTTCATAATCAGAAACGTTTTTGTGCAGTTTTTGGTAATCCATGCTATTCATATTGTAGTCCTTATTCAGAAATGCAGTTTTCTCCTTCATCCTGGATTCTTCATAAGCTAATGTATCGTTCCACTTTGGATTTGAAATGCCGATATCGAAACTTGTATCCTTCCAGTTTTTATTATTTTCCTCAAATGTATTGTTTCCAAAATCTCCAGAAATATTTTCATCTTCCAATGGCCGACCACCAAATTCTGGTGTCCCCAAATCCTTATTATTAGAGTCTAAACCACCTTTCAGATAAACTCCTTCTAAGGCAACTTGTGTGTCATCATGAACATCAACTACACTCAATTTCTTTTGGCCCTTTTGCATTGCTAGACCAATATCGGTATTTTCCTCATCTGTTTTCTTCTCATACTCATTCCTCTTAAGAATATCTACTTCATTTTTGTTGTTCCACAATGGAGAACTACCAGATCTATTGGTTAATTTTATATCAAATTTATTCAAGGTTTCATTTGGATCTGAAAGGTTATTATGAGTATTGGTTTTATAGATATTACCCTGCGAAGATTTATTGGCAATTTTATCCATTTCGTCTTTAAAGTGATAATATAATGATCTGTATTTTTCTGGTAAATTTCCTTTCTTTAAAAGTTGATAAATTCGCCAATACTGACGAGGTATATCTTGAGCCTCTAGCCCACGTAAAGGGCTTTTTCCGTTTCTCCATATCGTTTCGGAGCTATGAAAATCTCTGGGCAAATAGATTTCCCGATTTTCTCGCCCTTGGCTTTGCCCAAGTATCTGATTTCTTCTGCCAGACGAAGTTCTATAAAATTCTTGGTCAGATCGAACCCCTTCTATAGAGCGGATGGAAGAATCGTCTGAATGCTTATCACGGTTACGTAGATGACTCTTAAAAAGGCTGGAAGTTTTCTTTTTCAAAGTATTTTTCAGACGATTCTCGTTTGATTTCCGTTCACTTTCCGTTGGACCTAATAATCCAGGCGTTTCAGCGCCTGTAACAAGTATTTTATTATGCAAACTGTGTGAACTTGAAGAAATCAACTTCCGTTTTTTATTGCGATAGTTTAATTCATCCGCCATACTAGTGGAGTCCAAGTTGCTATCTTCGACTGAATCATATGTTTCGTCAGGGTTTAATGGAGATTGTCCATAGAGAGCACTTATTGAATTGTATGACATTAGTGGGTGGTTGACTTTTATTCTACTATTGTTGTGGAAATCACCAACTGTATGGTTTAATTTACTTGGTTTATTGCCCAGCACATAGAAATTGTTCAGACTATTTTGCTTATTTGTGTTCATTGTGTTTACTCTTTCCGATGTAGAAAATGTATTGTCATTATCATGCGGCATTCTATTATTGTCGTGTTTGGATAGGCGCTTCTTGTACATTATATCTCTGTACATCAGCGGCAATTCTTCATTTTCGTCATCTGAATCGATTCCGTATAGTTTATCTTGGTATAGTTCAGTGGGAAGTTGTACCTTTGTTTTCAATTGATCGAATTTTGGATAATGATAATCGCCAATAACATGATCTCTCTCAATATCGGGAAATTCTTCTTGTGAGCCGCTTATTTCCCTGTAAACAGGGGACATCTTTTCATTATTTAACTGAATATTAGATACGGTCTTATATGGATCTTCTCTGCCTCTCACCAAAAGTGGATGAAATGCTGGCTGTTTATTTGAGTATTCCATATTTTCTTGCACTTCTTCTCTTTCTTCATCTACTCCTTCATTGAAATCATCTTTATCTTCGCTGTGTGTATCTACAAAGTTTCGAATATCTTTTAAGGTATTTAAATAGACAGGATTTAAAGAATCAATGTGATGCATATCTATATTGGGCGATTTATACTTAATCGTGTTGATCACTAGGTTATGATCCGACTGACTATATTCAGCAGAATCATCGTCATCATCATCTTTCGTACTTGACACCACAGTGAACACGTTCGGAATTCCATGTAAGTGATCAAGTCTGTACTCGTCAGCATCTTTTGGATACTCCAAGGATATTTTCCGGTATCTGTTGTCATCTTCAATGGACTGGGAATCGGTTTTCTGGGAATCTGATGTATCTGTGTTGATGGCATGATGTTTAGAATGTATACCCCGGATTACATTATTATTTTGAGGTAATCTTTCTGAATGATCTTGAGGTAAATGACCGGAGGTTATGGTTCTATTTTCAGTTGATTTTGATTTCTTCAATAAATTAATGCTATCACCTTCCAAAGTTGATCCCTTTAATGTCCAATCAATGTCAGGAATCTCTACGACTTCTCTAACACGGTTACCAAACAGTTCAGTATCAGCTTGGAAGTGAATATTTGGGTATAATTTCCTAAATCTTTTCCTCATAGAAATGTTACTATTCCCAGTGCGACGAACGTTTTTGAAAGGGTGGCCCATGTTTTTGTACCTAAATTTCTTTTTTATTTTACGCCCATTGCTTTTGTAACGGTTTGTAACAGGGCGTGATTTCTTTACAAGTCGGAAACGTTGATCTTTTCTTAGTGACTTGCTTTCCGATATTCCTTTATGGTAATCTCCAACACGTTGGCTAGTTCCTCTACTGGGCGTTCGGATGTTGAATATGTTATCTTTAGTTCCTAATTCAATCAAAAGATTATTCAAAGAATTTTTCTTTTCACTTGATGGCCGCAGGGGCTTGAAAGATGTCCTGTGAAGTTGATTAGAACTGTTTACACTAAAAGATGGTCGTTGACTCTGATCAGAACTATTTAAACTAAAGGAAATATCATTAATAGAAGTCATAGTTTTGGTGAAATTGTTACTCTTGTTGTTTGATGATTCATTGCTTTTTGTGATATTCAGAGGTTTATATGAATGTTTATTTGAGGTCTCGTTTAGAAATGAATACGAGTATTTGTTAGACATCTCAAGAGAACTAGAATTACTTCTAACGTTTATCTTAATTGGCTTTGCAGATTGCTTAGGTTTAACTTCAGGAAATTGTTTACTTTTCTCTATTGCTGGAGTGGGTTTTATTGTGCTTGTTGGTTTTTCTCCATCATTATCTAGTATAACTAATATTCCATTTGATAATGAGTGATCGGCCTTCATTATTGGACTAGCTTTTTTGCCTTCGGTAAAATCTTCGGTAGAGGATTGTTTGAATTGATTATGTTCTTCATTATCATTATTTTTCTTTGTCTTTGAGTCATTATCAAGTACGATTAGGAGAGTATCAGGTGAATCACGATTTTTGTGGATATTTTCCGGCAGTCGTTTTTGATTATCTTGCTCTTCCGATGTTTCTTCCACTGCGTTCTCTGAGGAGTTGATATTGTCATCCTGTTCGTCATCATCTTGATCATGCTTCAACTGACCTAAAGGTACAATCGTACTTTCACCGTAAAAATGGTTAACTTCATTTACTCTGCCTGTATCAAGGGCAACATCTGACCCGTGCATGCCTACATATGAAGGTGGTTCTTGGTAATCCGCCTCGTCTCCTTGCTCCTGCTCTATAGAAGTGTTTTCATCAGAGCTATCTTCGTTATTGTCCTCAACATGAGTAATGGGATATTGTTGATAATAATCCACTTTGCCTTGTTGATCTAGTTGATCGTTACCAGCATAAGGATGATAGTTATATTGAAACCCCCCAGCAATATCCATTGAATTTAGACCCGGGGACAACGTGTGATAGTAAGGAGGGGAAAATTGACTTTGTTCACTTTCTGAAGTGTCTTCCGAGGAATCTTGATCTTCCTTTCTTGGAATTGGCATATCTTTTCTACGGTCGCTTGAAATCATGACAAACTGAGAAGGTTGACCAATATTTGCACGGAAATTAGACCAAGGTGGTGTTTCTCTGAGCATGCCATAACGGTTTTGTCTTCGATTTACTCTGAACTGATTTCTAAAAGTTTTAAGAGGACGTTTATTTGAAGGTAAATTAATTTTTCCTCTTTGAATTAAACGTTTTTTCTTTTGGCGCCGATTAAATTGTTGAGCAAAATCGTATCGAGGTGTCCGAAAGCTTGGATTCATATCATTGTAATTTTTAGCTCGTATTGTAAAGGTGGCAGGGAGTCGGGTTTGAGTCTGCTGATGAGAATCATACTTGTCTTTATCTTCTGCAGATGATATCTTTGTTTCGTTATCTACATCATCTTCGTTGTCTGCGTTTTCATCTCGTCTTTTTTTCGCATTATTTTCATCGTCTATTTTGTTTTCAGACGAAATTTCCTCTTCTTTTTTAGTCTTAATATCAGGTTGTGATGTGTTAGGAATATCTCTTAGATATGGCAGCTTCTTTTTGAAGGAAAATGATCTTTGTTGTTCAAATTCAGGATAAATCGTTTGATAAGAAGAGCCTCTGTAATGGACGACATCGCCATTTTGATTAAACATAAATGCATTTGGTTGACGTGTTCCGGAATCTATCATATTCGGAGAAGTCATGACAGGAAATGGTTTTCTATTTTTTCCTTTCTCACGTTGAAAATTATCGAATTTTTTCTGCATAACTTGTTCCTTTTTATGTTTCTGTGATCTTTGATTTTCTTCTGGCGAATATCTATGATCTTTTTTATAAGATTTTAGAGGAGGAGATGTGTTTCGATAACTGGGTTCATTCTTTAAAGAAACATGTTTGTCATTGTGCATTCCATCTGTCCAAACATTCAACAACGTGGTATTCCTAGAAGTTGGAGTATTTGAGAATCTGTTTGAACTTTCAGTTGTTGCTTTTTCAGATACATGACTCAGCCCAGTTACATGACTTGTCTCAGTATCTTGATTTAGCTCCGGTACTCGACTTTTCTGATGAATATGGTTCATTTCATTTTGAGTTTTTAATTTAGCCATCTTGCGGTTTTTAAGCATTAAACGTCGAATAAACTGACGTTGCTTAACTTTTCCTAACTTTCTAAATTTTTCCATTTGTCCAGTTTTTATAAGTAGTTGCCTGTACACTTGCAGGATGTCAGTCTTCTTATTGCGCATATTCAACCGACCGTTTTTGTTTAAGGTCATCATTTTCATAGGTCTTTTATAGTTCTTTGCATTTGGCTCTTGCCGACCAACGTTTTTCTCTGTCGAATTTTTCCCATTCACCATTTGTTTATCTCTATTATTCCTTCTAGTATTTCGCAAAGAACTCATTGTATTAAAATAACGTCTTCTGTTAAATTCTTGTGAACTATCAGCGCTTTCTGCATGATTTGAGGCTGGATTTTCGAAGAACGTTCTCTTCGTTGATTTATGGCTGTCTTTCTTGCTCTGAGACCCTTGGAATATTTTTGTCCGATAATTTAGATCATGAGGGATATAATCTTGTGTGGCACTATTGAAGTCTTTTGAATCCTTGTTAAATGCTGATTTATTCCAGTTTTTTCCATCTCCGCCTGCAAATCAATCGAAGCAAGATTTTAGTCATAAAAAAATACGATGGTTTATATTACGATTTTGCATGTATGTATGTATGTATGTATGTATGTATGTATGTATGTATGTATGTATGTATGTATGTATGTATGTATGTATGTATGTATGTATGTATGTATGTGTGTATGTATGTGTATGTATGTATGCATGTATGTATGTGTCTGTGTGCGAGTGTGTATGTATGTATGTATGTATGTATGTATGTATGTATGTATGTATGTATAAATGTATGTATGTATGTATGTATGTACGTATGTATAGTGGAGGCGCAATGGCCCAGTGGTTAGAGCAGCGGACTCGCGGTCATAGGATCGCGGTTTCGATTCCCAGACCGGGCGTTGTGAGTGTTTATTGAGTGAAAACACCTAAAAGTTCCACGAGGCTCCGGCAGGGGATGGTGGTGATCCCTGCTGTACTCTTTCACCACAACTTTCTCTCACTCTTACTTCCTGTTTCTGTTGTACCTGTATTTCAAGGGGCCGGCCTTGTCACTCTCTGTGTCACGCTGAATATCCCCGAGAACTACGTTAAGGGTACACGTGTCTGTGGAGTGCTCAGCCACTTACACGTTAATTTCACGTGCAGGCTGTTCCGTTGATCGGATCAACCGGAACCCTCATCGTCGTAACCGACGGAGTGCTTCCAACAATGTATGTATGTATGTATGTATATGCCTGATTCTGAAGTACTAAGCATTGGAGTTCGCTTCCGTAAACATAGACTCCGTTAGATAGGCCATCGTATGCGACTAGATGACAGTAGAATTCCAAAACGAATCCTTTATGGCGAACTGGTATTCGTATGGGATCAGAGCATAAGCCAAAATTGCATTTTAAGGATTGTGTGAAAGATTGTGACCGAATGCAAGATTGAAACAACTGACCGGGGAACGTGAAGGCCATTCAAAGTAGACCTCATACATGGTTCCAGCAAGATGGGGCAACTGCTCATACCGCAAGAGAAACAATGCAGTTGCAACGGCAGTGCTTTGGAGAGAGAATAATCCCCCGCTACGGCAATATCAACTGGCTTTCACGTTCCTCAGACTTGGACTAACCCGGACTTTTTCGTGGTGATACTTGAAAGAGAGGGTTTACGTCAACAAACCGGGGACCCTGGTGCAACTAAAGAAAAACATCAATAGAGAAATCAGGAAAGCGGAGTATGAAACTCTTGAGAGTGTTATGGTGCAAATTTTGGAAAGAGCACGGGCGAGCGAAGCTGAAAATGGCTGCCATTTAAGCGATGTCATTTTTCATATGTGATGTAGTGGTGTTGCAAAATTTGACTTGTGCACATTAATTTTTATTATGTCCTTTATATTGTATCAAATTTTCCTGCATTTATTTGTACAGTTAAAGAAGTTATTAAAAATTAAAACTCATCCAGGTGGTGCTATTAAGTTAGACATGGCCTGGGCCAATAATGGCCGAAACCTATCAAAGTATCATCAATGACTTTTGGGACCTCCTGTATCTACATACAAGCATACGTGTTACGAGTACTGTTGTGATATTGGGTACTATTTTTTATTCAACATAATTCTTTATAAGATAGATACAAGGCCTGAAATTTGGGAAATGGGGCTATTCGATTATGGCGACCCCAGTGCTCAACTGGTA
>NC_043001.1:133080422-133102922 GCF_006345805.1 Octopus sinensis | reverse complement strand
ATATATATATATATAATATATATATATATAATGGGAAGCTTTATGAAAATAAACAAAAGACGAAGGCAGGTGGAATACAAACAAACAATTGTATTAGTATGGCACTCAGGAATATAAATAAAACAAGTCTTTTACGTTTCGAGCCTACGCTCTTCAACAGAAAGATACACAGAAAAAAAAGACGGAGAGAAACAAGGAGAGGAAAAAATGCGTGCAGAAGCTAGCGAATCAACATGGCGATATATATATATATATATATATATATAAGCACATGCTTCTAGTGAGTTAGGATCTCAGAACAACAGGGCTCTTACCGATGAATTCTCCCTGAGCAAATAAATTATCTTTATTGCTGAAAAGAACGAAACTGCAGTCTAAGAGGAACCGAGTTAGTAAATGTTTTTATCTTCATTTCACTAAATTTATCTAGCTTCTGTGTTTCTAGCACATATTTCGCCTTAATGTACTGATATATGAATAATATATGGCTTGGGCTAGAAATACCAGCGATACTAATTAATTTTATTTTATCGCAATTTGACTTGTTTACATATTTCTCGATAAATTTTGAGCGTTAGACAATATACCAGAAATCCCTAGTTTTGTCGGGACGTTCTGAGTCTGCGCAGTGATCTGATTAGTTAGAGAGAGAAAATCATTAGAAGCACATGCTTCTAGTGAGTTAGGATCTCAGAACAACAGGGCTCTTACCGATGAATTCTCCCTGAGCAAATAAATTATCGAAACTGCAGTCTAAGAGGAACCGAGTTAGTAAATGTTTTTATCTTCATTTCACTAAATTTATCTAGCTTCTGTGTTTCTAGCACATATTTCGCCTTAATGTACTGATATATGAATAATATATGGCTTGGGCTAGATATACCAGCGATACTAATTAATTTTATTTTATCGCAATTTGACTTGTTTACAGATATATATAATATATATATATATATATATATATATATATATATATATATATATATATATTATATATATATATGTATATATATATATATATATATATATTATATATATATATATGTATATATATATAATATATATGTATATATATATATATATATATGTATATATATAGATAGATAGATGGATAGATAGATAGATAGATAGATAGATAGATAGATAGATAGATAGATAGATAGATAGATAGATAGATAGATAGATAGATTTTTATTGCTTGTTTACCCTTTATCGAGATCAGTGACTTTTCGTCATAGGAAAAAGGATATATATATATATTTGCATTGGGATCCATTTCTCATCGACAACCGGTGATTGTCACACGCTGAAACTCGGGTCCGTGTGTATCATGTCAGGTTGGAAATGGAAAGGATGGCTTCCCTTTGCAAATACTGATAGGGCACAGAAAGTGTGTCAATAGCCAGCTGGAGGAGGTGTCCTCCTGGGGCTACAAGCTACAGTAGCATCCACCCGAAGGGTTAGCCACATTTAAATGGCAAATATACTTCACGATATATATATATATCCAAATTGAGGGACTGGAACAGGTAGTATCAAGGCTATATACGTTTCCTATCTGGCAGATCCACCCATGTAATAATTACTCAGCTAACTACTCGTCTGGCCAAATATATCTTAATTATATGAAGATTACATTGTCGTTCGGCAGTCCCAATTGAACTCACTGATGATGTGAATAATTATTTGAATCAAGACTCGATTGAATTAGACATGGCTGCAAAAACGAATACAATAACCCTACAATGATAACTTAGAGAAAATCTATGTATTTCTAACGTTCTGTTTAGTTTTTTATATCAGCTACTGACGAGTACAAATGCAACTGTTACGATTTTCTATTTATTAATATCTGAATCCTTTTGTATGAAACAAATTGTATAATAACATGAAAAAAAAACTATAATCCATTTTAACATCGAATCTCTTCCATTACATAAATATGAATGAATTTGTTGAACTGTGTTTAATAAGTTAAATTACATACTGATTATATATATATACTAGCAGTATCGCCCGGCGTTGCTCGGGTTTGTAAGGGAAATAACTATATAAGCATTTTTAGAGAGTTATAGCCAAAAAACAGCAAAAAATGCATTAAAAATGGAAAACAAATGATGGTAAATTTTTTTTAAAAATCGTTGACTCATCGTAGACATTTTTAGAGAGTTATATAATAGCGAAAAAAATGCATTAAAATGGAAAAAAATGATGGTAAATTTTTTTTTAAATCGTAGACTCATCGTAGACGCGCGCTAATACCCAGAAGGGCTCGATATGAATTACGACTATAAGATACCCGGTTTTGGTTAAACTGCACCGCAAAATGTGGGAGTAGCTAGGAATCTAAATCGTAGGAGACAGACACACAACTTCTCCTTTATATATAAAGATATATATATATATATATATTATATATATATATTATATATATATATATATATATATATAGGATAAAATTTTTCGAAAAAAATTCTATCAATGGTCAGCATATTAAAAAAATACCTTTAAAGGTTAAATTTATAAACAATTTATAAGTAACGGCAAAAGAAAATATTTCTAATGCCAAAATATGTCGAAAATAGACACAACGTCAATAACCATTATAATTCATCACTACAAGCTCGCGTTTATGGTAAGACAACAAAAGAAAGAAAGAGACCTCGATATTGTGTAAATAGAGGAATTTATCTGTAAATGTAATATGTGACAATTATTCGAAACTCGGAGTTTTATCATGGCTACCGAAGAATAATTGTCACATATTACATTTACAGATATATATATATATATATAATAGAAATATTAAAATTACTAAGTCTCTCTAAAGAAGATTACGGCAGCGTTACTGGAAATTAATAGTTATCGCCATACTTATATGGCAGTCTTATAAATATAAGACTAAAGCTGTCGCTGATTAGCTCCAAGAGGCCACCGCCTCAAGCTAGCTATTTGACACACAATCTGCGTCCATTATAAACCTTCGAATGTGTGTATGCGTGTGTGTTTATGTGTGTGAGTGTTTGCGCGCGTGTGCGTATACGTACATATATGTGTGAGTGCTTATGCATCCACACATATATGTTTTTTTTTCACTACCCACAAGGGGCTAAACATAGAGGGGACAAACAAGGACAGACAAAGGGATTAAGTCGATTACATCGACCCCAGTGCGAAACTGGTACTTTATTTATCGACCCCGAAAGGATGAAAGGGAAAGTCGACCTCGGCGGAATTTGAACTCAGAACGTAACGACAGACGAAATACTTATTTCTTTATTACCTACAAGGGGCTAAACACAGAGGGGACAAACAAGGACAGCCATGGGTATTAAATCGATTACATCGACCCCAGTGCGTAACTGGTACTTAATTTATCGACCCCGAAAGGATGAAAGGCAAAGTCGACCTCGGCGGAATTTGAACTCACAACGTAACGGCAGACGAAAGACCTATTTCTTTATTACCCACAAGGGGCTAAACACAGAGGGGACAAACAAGGACAGACATAGGTATTAAGTCGATTGCATCGACCCCAGTGCGTAACTGGTACTTAATTTATCGACCCCGAAAGGATGAAAGGCAAAGTCGACCTCGGCGGAATTTGAACTCACAACGTAACGTAGACGAAATACCGCTAAGCATTTCGCCCGGCGTGCTAACGGTTCTGCCAGCTCGCCGCTAGCACATATATATATTGCCTTTTTCCTTTCGGGAGGCGGGGGTGGGGCGATAAATAAATTGCCAACATAGTGCTGGTACAAGCTGAACTCAAACCTCTTGTTATAGAATTTTCGATTCCTTTCTCTCGCTCGAAGTTAACTAATCGTTCCCCACGCTAACCCTGTTGTCACGTGTTTCCTTCAGCTTTCTTAAATTCATTTAATTACGTTTTTCCCTCCATACTTTTCAACTAAACAAGAATGACTTCTTTCAAAAAGTACTTCCAGGCAAATGTGGCAACAAAACAAGTTATTCCACTTGCTTTCAAAATATTTATACATGTATCAACTAAATGAATTGTCTCAAACATTGGAAATTATTTTTAAGCGTAAATCGCTTTTGCGACATAATTAAATGCAAGAGTTAGCAAGCCGGTTTAGCAGTACCTCTCTTCTTTAACGTTGTCTCTGTCACTCGAGACTTGGTTTTTGCTCAAAATGTCATTCCCTGCAATTCATTCTGCGGTCCTCTTATGTTCTGAGCTGACAGCTAACAAGATGTCTTTTAAGAAAATGAACGAAAACTGTGCTCTCATACTGAGGTGGTATGAACAGCTTTGAACAGCTGGTTTGCACTGATAAGTTCTATTATCTATCACAACATACGAGGCTTTAAATTGGCGATTTCAGAACTTGCTTTAGTTTTATTAGTTGTGCATATGCATGTGTCATGGGAGATGTTGGAATGGCGGGATAGAAAGAGTGTTGAAACAAAAAATAAAAAGTGTTAAAATATAGAACAAAACCTATTTCAATGAAAAAATACAACAAAATATTTCCGTGACATGACAAGTTTTTTGTTGACGCTGAAGACTTGTGGATAATAAAGTAAATACTGAAGAATATCCATGTGTCACTACACCAGGTTGCTTTATGGATTCTTGTTATGTCATAAGCGGTTGTAAATGCTACTTTGTTTTCTATGAGTGATGACGAGTGAAGATATTTAATTTTTGTTTTTAAATATATTCCTTAATATTTATCTTAAAATAAATAATTCTTCCTAATTTTGGCACAAAAACAGTAATTTTGAGAGGAGGGTATAATTCCACAGTACTTGACTGGTACTTTATTTTATCGGCCCCAAAGAATGAAAGGCAATTGACAGAGTTTAAGCTTATAACGTAAAGAGCCAGAAGTGCTGCCAAACATTTTGTCCGATGCGCTGACATCCCTTCCAGGTCACAGGTTCAAGAATAAATAATAATAATAATCCTTTCTGCTATAGGCACAAGGCCTAAAATTTGGAGACGGGGACTAGTCGATTATATCGATCCCAGTATTCAACTGGTACATATTTTATCGACTCCGAAAGGATGAAAAGCAAAGTCGACCTCGGTGGAATTTGACTGGACAGAACGTGAGAAAGAGTGACTGAATGAAGTTGAACAGAAGTGGACGCAACCGGAATAGAAGAAATAAGGTGTGTTTTTAGAAAGTCTCATAAATGGAAAACTCCAGGACTGGACCGGATCCCTAACTTCTGGCTGAATTTTTTGACAGAAGTACACGAAAATCTCGCTGTAACTCTAACTGATATCATTTAGAAACCAAAGTTAATACTTGCCTGGCTGACTGAAGGAACTACCTACCAACTACCAAAAGCTGATGATACAAAACACCCGAAGAATTACTGACCAATAGCATGTCTCAGCACCACTTACAAGATCTTCACATCCATAATATCTGAAAGAATGTACTTTCACAAGCTCAGAAAAGCTGTGAAAGAAATTCCTATGGGTTTAAAGACCAATTACTCATAGACAGAATGGTTTT
Source organism: Octopus sinensis (assembly GCF_006345805.1). Classification (NCBI taxonomy): domain Eukaryota; kingdom Metazoa; phylum Mollusca; class Cephalopoda; order Octopoda; family Octopodidae; genus Octopus; species Octopus sinensis. The sequence goes on along the minus strand of NC_043001.1, from coordinate 133,097,424 downwards.
AGAGAATTGCCAGAGCAAAAACAAGAACCTGAGTACGGCATGGTAGACTATAGAAAAGCGTATAAATAGATACTTAAGGCCCTTGAGATATACATGATCTCATCTGTCATCTCTAAATTCTTAGAAAACAGCATGGCCAAGTGGAACATACGTCTCTTTCTAAACCATAGTAATAGGATTAGCCAATTCAACATCAAACGAGACATCTTTCAAGGTGACTCCCTCTCTCCATTATTTCTTTGCATATTACTGATCCCACTCTCAAATGAATTAAATAACACCGGATATGGACACAAAATTCTTAACAAGATAATAAGCCATCTGTTTTACATCGATGAGCTGAACTGCTTACAAGGAATTACAAAGAACTAGAAGAGCTGCTAATAAATTTTAAAGAGTTTAGCAATGACATCGAAATGAGTTTTGGCCTCGATAAGTTGTCTAATGCAACTTTTGAAAGGGACAAGCTCAGACAAACAACGTCCATTAAATTAGATATCGACACTACCATCAAGGAATTTTACCCCCAAAGAAACATGTAAATATCTAGGAGAAAACAAAAAAACATAGCATAAGTTATGCTTCTATGAAGTCAAAATGCTGATGTAGACAAAGCAACACCCTATCAGTGGTTGAGAAGTTCAGAATTGAAAGCAGAGAATTGAAATCAAAGCTTCTTTATAGGAATTACCAAGCTAACGATGTTCAAAGTGGTGCTGATCCAAAATGCAGATTCTGCAACTCATTTGACGAAACAACAGATCATCTCGTTTCGGGCTGTCCTGTGCTAACACCAAACGAATATAAAAGTCGCCATGATAGGGTAGGACAGTATTTAAATTAGAAATATGTAAGCACTACAAAATCGACACTCATGCTACTTGGTATGAACACCGTCCTTGAGACAGTGTTTGAAGGTAAAAACGTCGTCATCCTCTAGGATTTTCCAGTCAACACTGACAATCCATGCTAATCAACGAGATATGTTATTATTGTAGACTAACAGATGTAAATATCCCCACTAACAAAAATATATCTGTAGACAAATTGGACAAGCTTAGTAAGTATGAGGACCTGGAAATTGAAATCCAAAAGATATAGCATCTTAAAGCAAAAGCTGTCCTTGTTATTGTAGGTGCCCTAAAAAAAAGGAGATAGTTAGAAACATCTAGGCAACATCCCAGAAGAACCATATCTCAGAGAAATCCAAGAGATTGTGCTGACAAGTACTTCCATATCTTTAGAAAAACCCTATCAATTTAAATGTTCGTGTAGCATTATATGAATATATTTCTGTACTGCCCGTTCCATTTCCCTTTCCCAAGCTTTCAGTCATATTTCAATATCGCTTAACCTTCACTTGCCCTAGGAGGCTGGGTGGCTTGGCAAGAGATTGTGTCAAACATGTAGATATAAATAATAATAATAATAATAATAATAATAATAATAATAATAATAATAATAATAATAATAATAAATGCCCTCATGCAATACCAGGCACTGGCTCTCATAGCTTCTAATCTTAACTGATTGGAAGTGTCATCATGTACATATATTGTCTTTTGTTTTGGTATAAAAGATGGGCTACAGCAAATATTCTGCTCAACACCATAGATTTGCCTGTCAGTTGTTTGACCTTACCAATTGAGCATGTCCCTTGGTGGCTGCTGATATATACATATCTGATATGTAGAAGTAGTGGGGGTGCATCACAGTTATATGTTGAGAGGAATTCTTTGAGGTTTGAATAATTCACCTCTGGAAGCATGGGTGTTTCGTTAAAAGTCCTTAAACATACTTTATTTAGGGAACTTTTGAGCGGGGTGGGCTCAAAATTCTAACTGGGCCCCACCTGCAAGGGTCATGCGCTGTTTTATCTTGATATGAGATTACCATGTCGCGCATATATCGTTGCGATGCATGATGGCCTATAGTCATTAACAAGTGGAAAGGCTTTTAACTATAGCAAAACAGTTCCGTGACGATACTGGAATGGAGTCGGCTTAAATAACTGTGCTAAAGCGTTATTATTTAAGAGAGGAGGCGCAATGACCCAGTGGTTAGGGCAGCGGACTCGCGGTCGTAGGATCGCGGTTTCGATTCCCAGACCGGGCGTTGTGAGTGTTTATTGAGCGAAAACACCTAAAAGTTCCACGAGGCTCCGGCAGGGGATGGTGGTGATCCCTGCTGTACTCTTTCACCACAACTTTCTCTCACTCTTACTTCCTGTTTCTGTTGTTTCTATTTCAAAGGGCCGGCCTTGTCACTCTCTGTGTCACGCTGAATATCCCCGAGAACTACGTTAAGGGTACACGTGTCTGTGGAGTGCTCAGCCACTTACACGTTAATTTCACGAGCAGGCTGTTCCGTTGATTCGGATCAACCGGAACCCTTGTCGTCGTAACCGACGGAGTGCTTCCATCCCATTTAAGAGAAAACTCTTGAAAACATAAAACTTACGGATAGACAAGTCTACCACGGATCTTGAAAAAAAATTAGAAATATTTAAGTGTGAGTAAAGGGGTGGGGTGACATCTAGCACTCACAAATGTATAAAAAAATTACGTAGAGAATATTATCGTAGAATTAGAGCTATTCTAAAGAACGAAGTAAATTTGAGAAACAGGATTGATGCAACCAACATCTTAACTAAGCTAATTGTGACCTACAGGCGCAGGAGTGGCTGTGTGGTAAGTAGCTTGCTAACCAACCACATGGTTCCGGGTTCAGTCCCACTGCGTGGAATCTTGGGCAAGTGGCTTCTGCTATAGCCCCGCGCCGACCAATGCCTTGTGAGTGGATTTGGTAGACGGAAACTGAAAGAAGCCTGTCGTATATATGTATATATATATATGTGTGTGTTTGTGTGTCTGTGTTTGTCCCCCTAGCATTGCTTGACAACCGATGCTGGTGTGTTTACGTCCCCGTCACTTAGCGGTTCGGCAAAAAGAGACCGATAGAATAAGTACTGGGCTTACAAAAAGAATAAGTCCTGGGGTCGAGTTGCTCGACTAAAGGCGGTGCTCCAGCATGGCCGCAGTCAAATGACTGAAACAAGTAAAAGAGTAAAAGAGTAAAAGAGTACAGCTTTAATATAAAATAATGGCCAATCAATGAGATCAGTAAATCTGACACAAAAGTACGCAAGTTTCTTACAATGCGTCACTTGCATTACGTGAAAGCAGACGTAGACAGACTATTCATTCCTCGAAAGGATGGAGAATGTGGATTGATGCAGCCGCAACTGCTCTTAAAGACAGCAACCATAGGGCTGGTCACCTATTTAAAATCAATGAATGGATACTTAAGCTTGTCTGCAAGTGAGAAAGTAACAAGAAACTGTGCTAAATATCAAAAGCAGATAAATATGTAAAGGAATTAAAAATCACCGAGGGAGGCCCAACTAGATTGAACAGAACCCACTGTAATAGCAAAACGGATGAAAATACTGACTAAATCAAACGGAATCTTAGAGCTGAGAAATAGTTGGAAAAGTAAAGCATTACATAAGAATACGCTGCAAGGGTCAGTGATCCTGATGTTGATACAAACATGGAAGCACTCCGTCGGTTACGACGACGAGGGTTCCGGTTGATCCGAATCAACGGAACAGCCTGCTCGTGAAATTAACGTGTAAGTGGCTGAGCACTCCACAGACACGTGTACCCTTAACGTAGTTCTCGGGGATATTCAGCGTGACACAGAGAGTGACAAGGCCGGCCCCTTGAAATACAGGTACAACAGAAACAGGAAGTAAGAGTGAGAGAAAGTTGTGGTGAAAGAGTACAGCAGGGTTCACCACCACCCCCTGCCGGAGCCTCGTGGAGCTTTTAGGTGTTTTCGTTCAATAAACACTCACAACGCCCGGTCTGGGAATCGAAACCGTGATCCTACGACCGCGAGTCCGCTGCCCTAACCACTAGGCCATTGCGCCTCCACTGATACAAACATAACCCATTAATGACTGGCTGCATCTGGACTTAAACCAGAAATAGACAGCTTCATTATAGCTTTCTAATTTTTTTGGCACAAGGCCAGAAATTTTGAAGGATGTAGGAAGTTAACTACATCGACCCCAGTGCTCAACTGGTACTTATTTTATCGACCCCGAGATGACAAAAGGCAAAGTCGACCTCAGTGAAATTTGAACTCAGAACATAAAGACATTTTGCCCTGTATGCTAACGATTCTGCCATCCCGCCGTTTTAATAATAACTGTTTCAAATTTTGCCCAAAGGGCAGCAGTTTTGGGGGAAGGTATGAGTCGATTACATCGACCCCAGAGTTCAACTGGTACTTATTTTATCAACCCCGTAAAGATGAAATGTAAAGTCGATCTCGGCAGAATTCGAACTCAGGACGCAGCGACGGGCGAAACACCGCTAAGCATTTCGTCCGGCGCGCTAACAATTCTGCCAGCTCTCCGTTTTAATGATAATAATAATAATCCTTTCTACAATAGGTACAAGGCCTGAAATTTGGTGGGAGGGGACTAGTCGATTACAAAAACCCCGCTAGTACTTAATTGATCGACCCCGAAACGATGGAAGGCAAAGTCGACCTCGGCGGAATTTGAACTCAAAACATGAAGAAGGGCGAAATGCCTTTAAGCATTTTACCCAGCGTGATGATGATTCTGCCAGATCGCCGCTTCCCCAAGAAGAGAAGAGAAAAAATAGACATATACAATCCTCTTAAGCGCGAACTACCACTTCTACAGGAAATGAAGAAAGTGAAGATAGCGCCAATTATTGTTGGGTCCTTGGTATTAAAAGGCATCAAGAGGAATATAAAGGAAATCGGAATAGCATGCCCAGTAGAACTGTTACCAAAGATTTTGCCTCTTTGGCATGGCCAGAATAATCAGAAAAGTATTAGTTGAAAAGAGCAAATAGCATGGTACCATAGGCTGCAGGTAGCAAGTCCGCTACGCATAAAGGAGTCCATGAGTTCCAACAAAACCCAAGTTTAAAAAAAAAAAAAAAAAAATAATAATAATAATAATAATAATAATAATAATACTAACGATAATGATTTCAAATTTTTGCCTCACGTGCAGTGTGGGCGTGGGGATTAAGTCGATTACATCAACCCCAGTGTGTAGCTAGTACTTATTTAATCGATCCCGAAAGAATGAAAGGTTAAGTCGACATCGGCGGAATTTGAACTCAGAACGTAGCAGTAGACGAAATACGGCCAAGCATTTCGTCCGGCGTGCTAATAATAATAATAATAATAATAATAATAATATAATAATAATATAATATAATAATAATAATATAATAATAATAATAATAATAATAATAATAATAATAATAATAAAATATTCAGACAAATACATAACAAAAACACCAGGACTTACAAACACATATAACATACAGAAAATTGCACTACTAGGCACTGCACACATCCTACGCAGAACACTTTCCATACAATAACCATCAGAGCATCACAACAAATCACCCAAGGCACACAGAGCTGCGCTCGGTAGTGAAGTGAAAGCACGCTATAAAAATAAAACTACTGAATAATAATAATAATAATAATAATAATAATAATAATAATAATAATAATAATAATTCCTTTGAAATTTGTAATAAGAAGAATTTCGAACATGCGAACATGCGAACAGTAAAGGTCGTGCCCGTAATAATTGATGAGTAGGGAACAGTAAGCTAAATATAGACAAATGGCTGAAGTAGAATGAAATAGAATGCCTGGTAAAGGCTCCTGTAGAAAGTTTATCTCTTAGGAACAGCAAGGATTATCGGAAGGGTTCTAAGCACTCGAAAGACTGTTGAAAACTTGTGGAAATCTAAAGTTACAGGTAGTAACCCGCTATCCACATAATTCCTACCAGGAATAAGACCGAACCTGAACCAAACCAAACCATAATAATAATAATAATAATAATAATAATAATAATAATAATAAAGACCTGGAAATAGAGGTAACTACAAAGACCTGGAAATAGAGGTAACTACAAAGACCTGGAAATAGAGGTAACTACAAAGACCTGGAAATAGAGGTAACACAAAGACCTGGAAATAGAGGTAACACAAAGACCTGGAAATAGAGGTAACTACAAAGACCTGGAAATAGAGGTAACTACAAAGACCTGGAAATAGAGGTAACTACAAAGACCTGGAAATAGAGGTAACACAAAGACCTGGAAATAGAGGTAACACAAAGACCTGGAAATAGAGGTAACTACAAAGACCTGGAAATAGAGGTAACTACAAAGACCTGGAAATAGAGGTAACTACAAAGACCTGGAAATAGAGGTAACTAGAATGTGGAATCTGAAAACAGAAACAATTCCTATCATAGTAGGTGCATTAGGCATGATAAAAAAATATTCAGACAAATACATAACAAAAACACCAGGACTTACAAACACATATAACATACAGAAAATTGCACTACTAGGCACTGCACACATCCTACGCAGAACACTTTCCATACAATAACCATCAGAGCATCACAACAAATCACAGCACATACCCAAGGCACACAGATCTGTGCTCGGTAGTGAAGTGAAAGCACGCTATAAAAATAAAACTACTGAATAACAATAATAATAATACTTTCTACTATAAACACAGAGCCCAATATTTTTGGAACTAGTTTAAGGGACTAGTTTCTACCTTTAAGTACCACTTGAGCACCCCAATGCTCACTGGTACTTAAGCGCAGAAGTCGTGAAAATTCAAAGGAGGGTCCAGTACTTGACTGGTATTTTATTTTATGGAACCCGAAAGGATTAAAGGCAAAGTTGACTTCGGCGGCATTTAAACTCAGAACGTATAGAATCAAGAAATACCTATTTCTTTATTACCCACAAGGGGCTAAACACAGAGAGGACAAACAAGGACAGACATAGGTATTAAGTCGATTACATCGACCCCAGTGCGTAACTGGTACTTAATTTATCGACCCTGAAAGGATGAAAGGCAAAGTCGACCTCGGCGGAATTTGAACTCACAACGTAACGCAGACGAAATACCGCTAAGCATTTCGCCCGGCGTGCTAACGTTTCTGCCAGCTCGCCGCCTTATAATCAAGAAATACCGCTAAGCAATTTTTTCGACTCGCGAACGGTTTTGCGAGCTCTATTTTTTGCCTTCATAATAATGGTTTCAGATTTTGGTAAGGCCAGAAACTTTAAGGGAGAGATTAAGTGGAGTACATCGGCCCCAGAATCCAGTCGATACTTATTTTAATTGGGGCAAATGCCTCCCGTCCTGCTCTTACACAGCACAAGATTTCAGCATTGCAAATCTCGACAAACCTTTACGGTCTGTTCCAAGTAGACACCTCCGCATATTATGTTTCCCACCACTATTCGATTGCGTGCTACGTTTTCGGGCTGCGTGCATTTTGTTTTAATGCGGTTTATTGTGTGGCCTACTGCTGCTTTCTGTTTGTTCAGCTCCATCAGGATGGTCCGCAACTGGTTTGAGGTATCTTCGATGGGCACGGTATAGTCAGTATTCGAGGTGTGTTAATTACTCGCCGTTGATGTTGATGTTGATGTCGCCTTTCCAATCATTTCTCTGATGGATGGAAGCACTCCGTCGGTTACGACGACGAGGGTTCCGGTTGATCCGAATCAACGGAACAGCCTGCTCGTGAAATTAACGTGTAAGTGGCTGAGCACTCCACAGACACGTGCACCCTTAACGTAGTTCTCGGGGATATTCAGCGTGACACAGAGAGTGACAAGGCCGGCCCCTTGAAATACAGGTACAATAGAAACAGGAAGAGTGAGAGTGAGAGAAAGTTGTGGTGAAAGAGTACAGCAGGGATCACCACCATCCCCTGCCGGAGCCTCGTGGAGCTTTTTAGGTGTTTTCGCTCAATAAACACTCACAACGCTCGGTCTGGGAATCGAAACCGCGATCCTATGACCGCGAGTCCGCTGCTCTAACCACTGGGCCATTGCGCCTCCACTTTTCTCTGATGAGACGTGTAATGAAGAGCTTTGGAGTGATTATATCTCCTTGTTTAACACTATTCATGACTGGAACTGCTACAGGTAAGGGCAGCAGAGATGTATCGTTGGTACATCTCATATTCGCTTCGTCTGAGATGTTTGATGCATTGACTTCTACTATCTCCAGACACTTCAAAAGAGCACTCACCTTGACGTTATCGAAGGCATTTTCATAATCTATGAATGCGATGCAAAGAGACAACTGATACTCTTTCGCCTACTCAAGGAGCTGTGTTTGAGTGAGTATGTGGTCTAGCGTTCTTCCGAAAACCTACTTGCTCCCTAGATTGTTAGTTGTTGAAATGTTTCGATTATCTGCTATGACCATTGTAATAGCTTATGTCAAAAAAAAAAGGAGCACTCCGTCGGTTACGACGATGAGGGTTCCAGCTGATACGATCAACGGAACAGCTTGCTCGTGGAATTAACGTGCAAGTGGCTGAGCATTCCACAGACACGTGTACCCTTAACGTAGTCCTCGAGGAGATTCAGCGTGACACAGGGTGTGACAAGGCTGGCCCTTTGAAATACAGGTACAACAGAAACAGGAAGAAACAGTGAGAGAATGTTGTGGTGAAAGAGTACAGCAGGGTTCACCACCACCCGCTGTAGGAGCCTTGTGAAGCTTTAGGTGTTTTCGCTCAATAAACACTCACAATGCCCGGTCTGGGAATCGAAACCGCGATCCTACGACCGCGAGTCCGCTGCCCTAACCACTGGGCCATTGCGTCTCCACAATAGCTTATGTCATAGATAGTTAATAGATGTGAAACAAGCGAAACATAGGGCGATACCTTCTCGGATCTTCTCTATCATCCTTCTTATAAACCAAGATGATATTCGACTCCTTCCACAACGAGGTGAGTTTTCCCTTTTTCAAATATTTATGACATAGAATAAAAATTTTCCACAGCTGCTCTCCTCCACTGTTTAACACTTTTTTGTTACATCATCTTTTCTAGGGACTTTATTTTTCTTCATCGGTATTAAAACATTCTCCGTTTCACTAACCAGAATGAGTAGCACTTCCTACATTTGTGACATTTGTCACCTTTGGTTTAAAAAGATTGTTGCAAAATGTTTCACAAGCTGCCCCGGTGGCACAATCGGTTAGCGCGCCGTACTTATAGACAGTACCTTCCTTGTGTTTCAAACCACAAGACGGAAGTTATGCGGAGGTTGTGAGTTCGAGCCTCACCCGGGGCACAATTTTTTTAGGCGCAGGAGTGGCTGTGTGGTAAGTAGCTTGCTAACCAGCCACATGGTTCCGGGTTCAGTCCCACTGCGTGGCACCTTGGGCAAGTGTCTTCTGCTCTAGCCTCGGGCCGACCAATGCCTTGTGAGTGGATTTGGTAGACGGAAACTGAAAGAAGCCTGTCGTATATATGTATATATATATAAGTGTGTGTGTCTATGTTTGTGTGTCTGTGTTTGTCCCCCCAGCATTGCTTGACAACCGATGCTGGTGTGTTTACGTCCCCGTCACTTAGCGGTTCGGCAAAAGAGACCGATAGAATAAGTACTGGGCTTACAAAGAATAAGTCCCGGAGTCGAGCTGCTCGACTAAAGGCGGTGCTCCAGCATGGCCGCAGTCAAATGACTGAAACAAGTAAAAGAGTAAAAAAGTATATCTCTTTCACCGTCCTTTTGTCTGTCACTGTGAGTCATTGTTCTTAAGTGCTTTCACCTCTGATTTGAATATAATGCCTTCTTTCAATGTATACTTCCTGAAATTCATTCTAGATGTCTTATAAACTTGCAGAGAACGGAACACTCAAGGTGACCTTCCATGTTCCTTTTTATAGTCGTCTGTTTCTCTAATATTTTCCATGATCCCTCCGAGATTCTCCCATTTGACTTCTGCAGGATTCTTGCTTTCTACTTGCATGTTTTCATTTTTTAGATTAATTTTCATCACAATATTCATCAATTTCTTCAGGTTAACTCTAAGTTTCCTTCTTGATATTATCCTGCAACTATGTCTCATGAAAGACGATATATATATATGTGTGTGTGTGTGTGTGTGTGTGTGTGTGTGTGTGTGTGAGTGTGTGTGTGTGTGTGTGCATGCATATATGTATATGTGTGTGTGCGCGCGTGTGTCTGTATATGTATAGAAATACGTAACGGTACAATCAACAATCAAGGTGTAGGTAGTTAGAAGACTTTTAGCAGTCTGTAGATGGCAAAAAAAAACCCCCCAATTTATAGGAACAATTCCGTTTTATTGACATAGAAGGTTGTAAATGTCTCGGATCTGTGTGGTTTTCGTCACTGTTAAAAATTATATTTTAAAAATGTTTCAATGTACCATGATCACCATCATCCATGTCAAGTGTCGCACTATACGATGTTGTGGCCATCACGATGTCTTGCCATCTTCTCCTGCCTTCTACCCCACGGACAGCTGAGAATAAAGACAATCTTGTGACTGCAATGTCTTTCAGCCAAGAAGTTGGTTCTTCATCGAGATATTCCAATGCCGTTTACTCCCTAATTTCGTGGATGGCGATCTTCGCACGTAGCCAGCAATGGCCACCACCGGTGTTGAATGGCGTTATGACTGAGACATCCTGAAGTATCACTTGTCAAACTTCATTCCTGGGTGTTTGATGTTAATAATAACTGTTTCAAATTTTGCCACAAGGGCAGCAGTTTGGGGGGAGGGGAAGGTATGAGTCGATTACATCGACCCCAGAGTTCAACTGGTACTTATTTTATCAACCCCTTAAAGATGAGATGTAAAGTCGATCTCGGCAAAATTCGATCTCAGGACGCAGCGACGGGCGAAACACCGCTAAGCATTTCGTCCGGCGCGCTAACAATTCTGCCAGCTCTCCGTTTTAATGATAATAATAATAACCCTTTCTACAATAGGTACAAGGCCTGAAATTTGATGGGAGGGGACTAGTCGATGAGAAAACCCCCACTAGTACTTAATTTATCGACCCCGAAAGGATGGAAGGCAAAGTCTACCTCGGCGGAATTTGAACTCAGAACATGAACACGGGCGAAATGCTGTTAAGCATTTTACCCAGCGTGCTGATGATTCTGCCAGTCATTCCTGGGTGTTTGATGTAATCTGTTTCCATGACTTTTCATGGACATGCAGTTCTCGATGTAAAGTATTGGGTTGTCCGGAAAGTTCGTGCCGATTTATAGTAGCTTACCTTTCGACTTATTTTAGAACATAGTTGAGTCCATAAAATAGGATTTGACTACACCTCCAATTAGAGCACAGTTTAAGCTATCTTTACGTGGAAGAAGGTTTATGTTCCTATAACCTGTGTTAATTCTGTAACCCTTTAAAATGAAAAAAAGTTCATTTTCAGCACTTGATGCTTTGGGAACCAGGCAAAAATTGCTGCAGCTCGGCTGGGATGTGTTACCCTACCCTCCATATTCACCAAATATTGTTCCTTCGGATTGCCACTTATTCAGGTCTCTGCAGAATAGTCTTAAAGGTAAAAATTTCAATTCCTTGGATGACGTAAAAAGATACCTTGATGAATTCTTTGCCATGAAACCACCTCAGTTCTGGGAAGAGGGTATTTTCAAGTTAAAGGAAAGATGGAGACGCATTGCGCAACAAAATGGTTCATATTTGGTTGATTAAAAATGTAATGGCAAGTATTTATTGACCTTTTTCTTTTCTTGAAAAATCGGCACGAACTTTCCGGACAACTCAATATTTTCGTTAAATTTGTCCTTTTTCATTTCTTCTTCCAATTAGAATTTTCACTTTGTTCCTCGCCCAACTTTTGCTCTGAAATCTCCCATCACGGCAGCTCAAATGAATTTGAAGGTTATCACTTTTTCAAGGTCGCCATAGAATTCCTCCATTTATGTTCCTCACTGTTAACTGTAGAAGCATAAGGCTGGTTGATTGAGTGTGACATTTCCTTGGAGACGAAGGTTTGTACACCGATACGAGAGGAAGACAAAATGTATGATAGGGTTTTAGACGAGTATTCTTTACTTAGAATGAGGAGGCGCAATGGCCCAGTAGTTAGGGCAGCGGACTCGCGGTCATAGGATCGCGGTTTCGATTCCCAGACCGGGCGTTGTGAGTGTTTATTGAGCGAAAACACCTAAAGCTCCACGAGTCTCCGGCAGGGGATGGTGGTGATCCCTGCTGTACTCTTTCACCACAACTTTCTCTCACTCTTACTTCCTGTTTCTGTTGTACCTGTATTTCAAAGGGCCGGCCTTGTCACTCTCTGTGTCACGCTGAATATCCCCGAGAACTACGTTAAGGGTGCACGTGTCTGTGGAGTGCTCAGCCACTTACACGTTAATTTCACGAGCAGGCTGTTCCGTTGATTCGGATCAACCGGAACCCTCGTCGTCGTAACCGACGGAGTGCTTCCATCCACTTATAATGAAATCTCCTGCCCCTCGAATTAACCATGTAAACGACACTTTCGTTTATCCATCTCGCAATTAATTCTTCTTTTCTATGTGATTCGCAGAGTCTTAGCTAGTCACATATGATATCCCCACCACCCCACTAAACGGGTCCGTAGCAGGTAATCACATTTTGCCGACTGAGTGGACTAGAATAATGTGAAATAAAGCATTTTTCTCAAGAACATAATGCATCGCTCGGTTCAGGAATCGAATTCAACATCTTACGATCATGAGTCCAATACCCTGACCACTAAGCCTTGCACTCTTATACCATTAGATGACTCATATCAGGGTTTTTTAGTCAATGATCTGCAGCTGAAAACGCACGAGGCAAAATTTATAATCCAATTCCTTAATGACTTACATGTGCCTGAGATTCTTAACAGCCGCAAGGCGGTCCGATTGACCTTTAGGTGACTAGATCAGGTGACTAAATCAACCAACCAACCAACTAACCAACTAACCAATCTCTCTCACTCTCTTTCACTCTTCTTTCTCTCTTTCACTCCTTCTCTCTCTCTCTCATATATATATACTATTTTACTTGTTTCAGTCATTTGACTGCGGCCATGCTGGAGCACCGCCTTTAGTCGAGCAAATCGACCCTGGGACTTATTCTTTGTAAGCCCAGTACTTATTCTATCGGTCTCTTTTGCCGAACCGCTAAGTGACGGGCACGTAAACACACCAGCATCGGTTGTCAAGCAATGCTAGGGGGACAAACACAGACACACAAACATATAAACACACACACACACACACACACACATATATATATATATATATATATATATATATATATATATACATATATACGACGGGCTTCTTTCAGTTTCCGTCTACCAAATCCACTCACAAGGCATTGGTCGGCCCGGGGCTATAGCAGAAGACACTCGCCCAAGATGCCACGCAGTGGGACTGAACCCGGAACCATGTGGTTGGTTAGCAAGCTACTTACACACACACGTGTGTGTATGTGTAGACAACTTAAGCATTTGCCGACTGTCAAGAGAGAGCTCTGACTGCACAAACTTTCCAAAGTGAATAGAACTCTAACTTTCTCATGAAAAGTTCTTTCATGTACTAAATGAAATTGTTTTCCAATATGTATAGCATTGCCCAGTTTCTGGTGCATTGTGCTTCTAATAGGGGTTCAATATCTGGAGCTTATTTCGTAATTTAAGCCTGTAAATGTCATATATTTACGTAAACCTTCCTCACAGAGAGAAAAAAAAAATTAGTCAGGATATGAACTTCGCACCGAGCTCCCTCGCTTTCCGGGGTGTTTAGGGCCAAGGAAATGATTGGTTGGTGGCAAAAATTCAAAAGTATCCTCGATGCTGTCGCGGACTGTTAATTCTAGTATATTAAATAAGCCCACAGGGTAAGTAAAAGTGAGAAAAACTTTGTTGCATTTGAAATCTTTAAGACTTGAAATTTCTCTAATTTTTAAAGTATCTTGTAAATAAATGAGTAGAAACTGTGATGTCGAAATGTTAACCAATAATGGAAATAATAATCATTCTTATAACGTGTGGAAAGTGGAGTGCTTTGGGCTCTGTGCTTGTAGTAGAAAGTATCATTATTATTATTATTATTATTATTATTATTATTGTTATTGTTGTTGTTGTTGTTGTTGTTGTTGTTGTTTTTGTTGTTGTTATTGTTGTTGTTGTTGTTGTATTTAGGAATGGTCATTTTGCCAGTTTAGCCAATAAAAACACACGCACTATATATTTGGTGTTACTTTGCTTCAGCGTTATTAATTTTTTACATTAACCTTAATCTTATTTCGGCCATTACACGAACGTATATAAACAGGAGATACAAATATTGCAGGCACTCCCCCCCCCCACACACACATACACTAACTAAACATAGACACACATAGAGATATACGCATGCGCAAATGAAGACACATACAATAGAAATACAAAATACAAAATGGCTGACCGTTAGTAAGGAGAGACACACAAATAAGAAAGAAGAAAGCAAAAGACCACTGATGCGATCACAGGAGTGTGTCGAAAGAACTCTGGCTCGAAATAAGATTAAGATTAATGTAAAAAATTAATAACGCTGTGTTTTATTGGCTAAACTGGCAAAATGACCATTCCTAAATACAACAATATCTGTTTCAACACACGATTTCACATCAAAAATCTTGCAAAACAAATATATAAACGTTATTATTATTATTATTATTATTATTATTATTATTATTATTATTATTATTATCATTAAAATATTATTATTATTAATTAAATCTCAGAATGAGATTGAAACAGTAATCGCTCGATAATGTAAAGTATAGAAGCCATCTTATCATGGCTAACCACATAGGGGAGGGGGTGTTGCTGTAGCTTTATAGTCCCAAGAGATCGTCGTCTCTAGCTGGCTTTAGACACCATATCAGTGCCCTTGAAATATTTGCAAATACTTCAAGGGCACTGATATGGTGTCTAAAGCCAGCTAGAGACGACGATCTCTTGGGGCTATAAAGCTACAGTAACACCCCCTCCCCTATGTGGTTAGCCATGATAAGATGGCTTCTATACTTTACATTATTATTATTATTATTATCATTATCATTATCATTATTATTATTATTATTATATTATTATTATTATTGTTTTCTCTTTTTCACAGGTTTTGTTGGAACTCCTGGTGTCTTGCATGCATAGCGGGCTTACTATCTGCATCCTACGGTACCATGCTATTAGTTCTTTTCAGCTACTAAATACTTTCCGGATTATTCTGGCCGTGCGAAGGAGGCAAACCTTTTGTAACCGTTCTACTGGGCACTGTATTCCAATTTCTTTTATATTCCTCTTGATGTCTTCTGATACTGGTCCCAAGAACCCAGCAATCTCACATACAAATTTTAGAAATGCCATGTACGCAATGATAAGGAAATTACAGTAAAAGTAGTTGCGATGAGCCCCAACTTATATGATACTAAATCTGTACCAGTCATAACCTAAGGGATTTCGAACATTGTCATATGAACACCCTAGGTACTTACTCTTTTACTCTTTTACTCTTTTACTTGTTTCAGTCATTTGACTGCGGCCATGCTGGAGCACCGCCTTTAATCGAGCAACTCGACCTCGGGACTTATTCTTTTGTAAGCCCAGTACTTATTCTATCGGACTCTTTTTGCCGAACCGCTAGGTAACGGGGACATAAACACACCAGCATCGGTTGTCAAACAATGCTAGGGGGACAAACACAGACACACAAACACACACACGCATATATATATATACATATATACGACGGGCTTCTTTCAGTTTCCGTCTACCAAATCCACTCACAAGGCTTTGGTCGGCCCGAGGCTATAGTAGTAGACACTTGCCCAAGGTACCACGCAGTGGGACTGAACCCGGAACCATGTGGTTGATAAACAAGCTACTTACCACACAGCCACTCTCGCTTTATCAACAGGCTCATAAATAAAAAGATCATGTAGACATTCAGCATTTTGACATTCTACCCGAAAGAAATTGGCCAATGGCAAACCTGTAATACTCAAAATGCAGTCCAGCTACGGTTAGTGTTAGCTACTGAAATATAGTTATTAAGATGGCAAAACTTAGGGGCTCCGGAAACTGAAGTCTTCTAAATCTAATGTACATGTTTCTTGGCGAGACTGGTGCTCTGGATAGAATTGCATCCTGTCTTTTTGTGAATCCAGTGAGATCAGTAGTCTTCATGTAATGGGGCAACGCGGTTGATCAAAATTATGCCGTAGCTCTGCACACACACACACACACACACACACATACACACACACACACACACACACACTCACACACACATCTATCTATCTATCTATCTATTTCTTTATATAAACCTGTGTGTATGTATGTATGTATGTATGTATGTATGTATGTATGTATGTATACACACATACAGATACATTTTGATTTTGCTATCTACATTCCAGCGATGGGGCTTTGTATCTTTGTTAGAAACCAGCTCCTTCCTCAGAGAAAGAATTTATATAATTAAAAGTAGAAGAGAACATACAAACATACATACGTAAATACATGCATAGATACATACATACATACATACATACATACATAAATACACAAATACACACACGCGCACACATATACATCTAAAAATATCCCTCTGTATATGCATGTACGTACGTATGTATGTATGCATGGATGCATGCATGTATGTATGCATGTATGTATGTATGTATGTATGTATGTATGTATGTATGTATGTATGTATGTATGTATGTATGTATGTATGTATGATGCATGTATGTATGAATGCATATGTATGTTTATATGCTCTCTTCAACTTTTAATTATTGGAATTCTTTCTTTGAGGAAGGAGCTGGTTTCTAACAAACATACAAAGCCCCATCGTTGGAACAAAATCAATGTCACATTTTAAACTTGAGAAATGTCTTGTATATCTTTATTGTTCCACAGTATTTGTAATGTGCTAGTTGTTTTTTTCTTCTTTTTTCTGAAAACCCTAGCTTATCCAGATTGTCACTTAGGCATTTACTGACAAAACCAAGTACACTGATTATTATCGGTATAAATGAAAATTTATAATCTGGATATAGAA